>NW_028257432.1:0-202362 GCF_982258835.1 Parasteatoda tepidariorum | reverse complement strand
AGTGTACCCCCTAATTGACCTATAATTATTTCCTGTGGTAGGGTACACTATTACCCTGTAATGTAATACCTGGTCCAATTTAAATATTATGGGTCAATATTAAGGTCTGATATTGCGAATTGCGTTAGTTAACCATTGAAAGATGTTTTTGAATTTTTAAAGCATTTTAGAACGCTTATTTCTTCATTTTAAGCATCTCAGAACACTCTATTTCGCATAGGCATATATATAGTAAACTTTAGGGTCACTCTGTGTACCCCCTAATTGACCTATAATTATTTCCTGTGGTAGGGTACACTATAACCCTGTAATACAATACGTGGTCCAATTTATAAATTATAGGTCAATATTAAGGTCCGATACCGTGCCGTTAGTTAACATAGAAAAGTGTCTTCGTATTTCCTTGTTTTAATGCACTATTTAAAATATACATAGTGTACCCCCTAATTGACCTATAATAATTTCCTGTGGTAGGGTACACTATTACCCTGTAATATAATACCTGGTCCAATTTAAATATTATGGGTCAATATTAAGGTCTGATATTGCGCCTTGCGTTAGTTAACAATTGGAAGATGTCTTTGAATTTTTAAAGCATTTTAGAACGCTTATTTCTTCATTTTAAGCATCTCAGAACACTCTATTTCGCATAGGCATACATAGTAAAATTTAGGGTCACGCTGTGTACCCCCTAAATGACCTATAATTATTTCCTGTGGTAGGGTGCACTATTACCCTGTAATATAATACGTGGTCCAATTTAAAAATTATAGGTCAATATTAAGGTCCGATACCGTGCCGTTAGTTAACATAGAAAAATGTCTTTGAATTTTTAAAGCATTTTAGAACGCTTATTTCCTCATTTTAAGCTTCTCAGAACACTTTATTTTGCATAGGCATACATAGTAAACTTTAGGGTCTCTCTGTGTACCCCCTAATTGACCTATAATTATTTCCTGTGGTAGGGTACACTATAACCCTGTAATATAATACGTGGTCCAATTTAAAAATTATAGGTCAATATTAAGGTCCGATACCGTGACGTTAGTTAACATAGAAAAGTGTCTTCGTATTTCCTTGTTTTAATGCACTATTTAAAATATACATAGTGTACCCCCTAATTGACCTATAATTATTTCCTGTTTTAGGGTACACTATTACCCTGTAATATAATACCTATTCCAATTTAAATATTATGGGTCAATATTAAGGTCTGATATTGCGCCTTGCGTTAGTTAACCATTGAAAGATGTCTTTGAATTTTTAAAGCATTTTAGAACGCTTATTTCTTCATTTTAAGCATCTCAGAACACTCTATTTCGCATAGGCATACATAGTAAAATTTAGGGTCACGCTGTGTACCCCCTAAATGACCTATAATTATATCCTGTGGTAGGGTACACTATTACCCTGTAATATAATACGTGGTCCAATTTAAAAATTATAGGTCAATATTAAGGTCCGATACCGTGCCGTTAGTTAACATAGAAAAATGTCTTTGAATTTTTAAAGCATTTTAGAACGCTTATTTCCTCATTTTAAGCTTCTCAGAACACTTTATTTCGCATAGGCATACATAGTAAACTTTAGGGTCACGCTGTGTACCCCCTAATTGACCTATAATTATTTCCTTTGGTGGGGTACACTATTACCCTGTAATATAATACCTGGTCCAATTTAAATATTATGGGTCAATATTAAGGTCTGATATTGCGCCTTGCGTTAGTTAACCATTGAAAGATGTCTTTGAATTTTTAAAGCATTTTAGAACGCTTATTTCTTCATTTTAAGCTTCTCAGAGCACTCTATTTCGCATAGGCATACATAGTAAAATTTAGGGTCACGCTGTGTACCCCCTAAATGACCTATTATTATTTCCTGGGGTAGGGCACACTATTACCCTGTAATATAATACGTGGTCCAATTTAAAAATTATAGGTCAATATTAAGGTCCGATACCGTGCCGTTAGTTAACATAGAAAAATGTCTTTGAATTTTTAAAGCATTTTAGAACGCTTATTTCCTCATTTTAAGCTTCTCAGAACACTTTATTTCGCATAGGCATACATAGTAAACTTTAGGGTCACGCTGTGTACCCCCTAATTGACCTATAATTATTTCCTTTGGTGGGGTACACTATTACCCTGTAATATAATACCTGGTCCAATTTAAATATTATGGGTCAATATTAAGGTCTGATATTGCGCCTTGCGTTAGTTAACCATTGAAAGATGTCTTTGAATTTTTAAAGCATTTTAGAACGCTTATTTCTTCATTTTAAGCTTCTCAGAGCACTCTATTTCGCATAGGCATACATAGTAAAATTTAGGGTCACGCTGTGTACCCCCTAAATGACCTATTATTATTTCCTGGGGTAGGGCACACTATTACCCTGTAATATAATACGTGGTCCAATTTAAAAATTATAGGTCTATATTAAGTTCCGATACCGTGCCGTTAGTTAACATTGAAAAATGTCTTCGTATTTCCTTGTTTTAATGCACTATTTAAAATATACATAGTGTACCCCCTAATTGACCTATAATTATTTCCTGTGGTAGGGTACACTATTACCCTGTAATACAATACCTGGTTCAATTTAAATATTATGGGTCAATATTAAGGTTTGATATTGCGCCTTGCGTTAGTTAACCATTGAAAGATGTCTTTGAATTTTTAAAGCATTTTAGAACGCTTATTTCTTCATTTTAAGCTTCTCAGAACACTTTATTTCGCATAGGCATACATAGTAAAATTTAGGGTCACGCTGTGTACCCCCTAATTGACCTATAATTATTTCCTGTGGTAGGGTACACTATTACCCTCTAATATAATACGTTGTCCAATTTAAAAATTATAGGTCAATATTAAGGTCCGATACCGTACCGTTAGTTAACATAGAAAAATGTCTTTGAATTTTTAAAGCATTTTAGAACGCTTATTTCCTCATTTTAAGCTTCTCAGAACACTTTATTTCGCATAGGCATACATAGTAAACTTTAGGGTCACTCTGTGTACCCCCTAATTGACCTATAATTATTTCCTGTGGTAGGGTACACTATAACCCTGTAATATAATACGTGGTCCAATTTAAATATTATGGGTCAATATTAAGGTCTGATATTGCGCCTTGCGCTAGTTAACCATTGAAAAATGTCTTTGAATTTTTAAAGCATTTTAGAACGCTTATTTCTTCATTTTAAGCTTCTCAGAACACTCTATTTCGCATAAGCATACATAGTAAAATTTAGGGTCACGCTGTGTACCCCCTAAATGACCTATAATTATTTCCTGTGGTAGGGTACACTATAACCCTGTAATATAATACGTGGTCCAATTTAAAAATTATAGGTCAATATTAAGGTCCGATACCGTGACGTTAGTTAACATAGAAAAGTGTCTTCGTATTTCCTTGTTTTAATGCACTATTTAAAATATACATAGTGTACCCCCTAATTGACCTATAATTATTTCCTGTGGTAGGGTACACTATTACCCTGTAATATAATACCTATTCCAATTTAAATATTATGGGTCAATATTAAGGTCTGATATTGCGCCTTGCGTTAGTTAACCATTGAAAGATGTCTTTGAATTTTTAAAGCATTTTAGAACGCTTATTTCTTCATTTTAAGCATCTCAGAACACTCTATTTCGCATAGGCATACATAGTAAAATTTAGGGTCACGCTGTGTACCCCCTAAATGACCTATAATTATATCCTGTGGTAGGGTACACTATTACCCTGTAATATAATACGTGGTCCAATTTAAAAATTATAGGTCAATATTAAGGACCGATACCGTACCGTTAGTTAACATAGAAAAATGTCTTTGAATTTTTAAAGCATTTTAGAACGCTTATTTCCTCATTTTAAGCTTCTCAGAACACTTTATTTCGCATAGGCATACATAGTAAACTTTAGGGTCACTCTGTGTACCCCCTAATTGACCTATAATTATTTCCTGTGGTAGGGTACACTATAACCCTGTAATATAATACGTGGTCCAATTTAAAAATTATAGGTCAATATTAAGGTGCAATACCGTGCCGTTAGTAAACATAGAAAAGTGTCTTCGTATTTTCTTGTTTTAATGCACTATTTAAAACATACATAGTGTACCCCCTAATTGACCTATAATTATTTCCTGTTGTCGGGTACACTATTACCCGGTAATTTAATACCTGGTCCAATTGAAATATTATGGTTCCATATTAAGGTCTGATATCGCGCCTTGCGTTAGTTAACCATTGAAAGATGTCTTTGAATTTTTAAAGCATTTTTGAACGCTTATTTCTTCATTTTAAGCTTCTCAGAACACTCTATTTCGCATAGGCATACATAGTAAATTTTAGGGTCACGCTGTGTACCACCTAATTGACCTATAATTATTTCCTGTGGTAAGGTACACTATTACCTTGTAATATAATACGTGGTCCAATTTAAAAATTATAGGTCAATATTAAGGACCGATACCGTGCCGTTAGTTAACATTGAAAAATGTCTTTGAATTTTTAAAGCATTTTAGAACGCTTATTTCCTCATTTTAAGCTTCTCAGAACACTTTATTTCGCATAGGCATACATAGTAAACTTTAGGGTCTCTCTGTGTACCCCCTAATTGACCTATAATTATTTCCTGTGGTAGGGTACACTATAACCCTGTAATATAATACGTGGTCCAATTTAAAAATTATAGGTCAATATTAAGGTCCGATACCGTGCCGTTAGTTAACATAGAAAAGTGTCTTCGTATTTCCTTGTTTTAATGCACTATTTAAAATATACATAGTGTACCCCCTAATTGACCTATAATTATTTCCTGAGGTAGGGTACACTATAACCCTGTAATATAATACCTGGTCCAATTTAAATATTATGGGTCAATATTAAGGTCTGATATTGCGCCTTGCGTTAGTTAACCATTGAAAGATGTCTTTGAATTTTTAAAGCATTTTAGAACGCTTATTTCTTCATTTTAAGCATCTCAGAACACTCTATTTCGCATAGGCATACATAGTAAAATTTAGGGTCACGCTGTGTACCCCCTAAATGACCTATAATTATATCCTGTGATAGGGTACACTATTACCCTGTAATATAATACGTGGTCCAATTTAAAAATTATAGGTCAATATTAAGGTCCGATACCGTGCCGTTAGTTAACATAAAAAAATGTCTTTGAATTTTTAAAGCATTTTAGAACGCTTATTTCCTCATTTTAAGCTTCTCAGAACACTTTATTTCGCATAGGCATACATAGTAAACTTTAGGGTCACGCTGTGTACCCCCTAATTGACCTATAATTATTTGCTTTGGTGGGGTACACTATTACCCTGTAATATAATACCTGGTCCAATTTAAATATTATGGGTCAATATTAAGGTCTGATATTGCGCCTTGCGTTAGTTAACCATTGAAAGATGTCTTTGAATTTTTAAAGCATTTTAGAACGCTTATTTCTTCATTTTAAGCTTCTCAGAGCACTCTATTTCGCATAGGCATACATAGTAAATTTTAGGGTCACGCTGTGTACCACCTAATTGACCTATAATTATTTCCTGTGGTAAGGTACACTATTACCTTGTAATATAATACGTGGTACAATTTAAAAATTATAGGTCAATATTAAGGTCCGATACCGTGCCGTTAGTTAACATAGAAAAGTGTCTTCGTATTTCCTTGTTTTAATGCACTATTTAAAATATACATAGTGTACCCCCTAATTGACCTATAATTATTTCCTGTGGTAGGGTACACTATTACCCTGTAATATAATACCTGGTCCAATTTAAATATTATGGGTCAATATTAAGGTCTGATATCGCGCCTTGCGTTAGTTAACCATTGAAAGATGTCTTTGAATTTTTAAAGCATTTTAGAACGCTTATTTCTTCATTTTAAGCTTCTCAGAACACTCTATTTCGCATAAGCATACATAGTAAAATTTAGGGTCACGCTGTGTACCCCCTAAATGACCTATAATTATTTCCTGTGGTAGGGTACACTATTACCCTGTAATATAATACGTGGTCCAATTTAAAAATTATAGGTCAATATTAAGGACCGATACCGTGCCGTTAGTTAACATTGAAAAATGTCTTTGAATTTTTAAAGCATTTTAGAACGCTTATTTCCTCATTTTAAGCTTCTCAGAACACTTTATTTCGCATAGGCATACATAGTAAACTTTAGGGTCTCTCTGTGTACCCCCTAATTGACCTATAATTATTTCCTGTGGTAGGGTACACTATAACCCTGTAATATAATACGTGGTCCAATTTAAAAATTATAGGTCAATATTAAGGTCCGATACCGTGCCGTTAGTTAACATAGAAAAGTGTCTTCGTATTTCCTTGTTTTAATGCACTATTTAAAATATACATAGTGTACCCCCTAATTGACCTATAATTATTTCCTGTGGTAGGGTACACTATAACCCTGTAATATAATACCTGGTCCAATTTAAATATTATGGGTCAATATTAAGGTCTGATATTGCGCCTTGCGTTAGTTAACCATTGAAAGATGTCTTTGAATTTTTAAAGCATTTTAGAACGCTTATTTCTTCATTTTAAGCTTCTCAGAACACTCTATTTCGCATAGGCATACATAGTAAATTTTAGGGTCACGCTGTGTACCACCTAATTGACCTATAATTATTTCCTGTGGTAAGGTACACTATTACCCTGTAATATAATACGTGGTACAATTTAAAAATTATAGGTCAATATTAAGGTCCGATACCGTGCCGTTAGTTAACATAGAAAAGTGTCTTCGTATTTCCTTGTTTTAATGCACTATTTAAAATATACATAGTGTACCCCCTAATTGACCTATAATTATTTCCTGTGGTAGGGTACACTATTACCCTGTAATATAATACCTGGTTCAATTTAAATATTATGGGTCAATATTAAGGTCTGATATTGCGCCTTGCGCTAGTTAACCATTGAAAGATGTCTTTGAATTTTTAAAGCATTTTAGAACGCTTATTTCTTCATTTTAAGCTTCTCAGAACACTCTATTTCGCATAAGCATACATAGTACAATTTAGGGTCACGCTGTGTACCCCCTAAATGACCTATAATTATTTCCTGTGGTAGGGTACACTATTACCCTGTAATATAATACGTGGTCCAATTTAAAAATTATAGGTCAATATTAAGGTCCGATACCGTGCCGTTAGTTAACATTGAAAAATGTCTTTGAATTTTTAAAGCATTTTAGAACGCTTATTTCCTCATTTTAAGCTTCTCAGAACACTTTATTTCGCATAGGCATACATAGTAAACTTTAGGGTCTCTTCGTGTACCCCCTAATTGACCTATAATTATTTCCTGTGGTAGGGTACACTATAACCCTGTAATATAATACGTGGTCCAATTTAAAAATTATAGGTCAATATTAAGGTCCGATACCGTGACGTTAGTTAACATAGAAAAGTGTCTTCGTATTTCCTTGTTTTAATGCACTATTTAAAATATACATAGTGTACCCCCTAATTGACCTATAATTATTTCCTGTGGTAGGGTACACTATTACCCTGTAATATAATACCTATTCCAATTTAAATATTATGGGTCAATATTAAGGTCTGATATTGCGCCTTGCGTTAGTTAACCATTGAAAGATGTCTTTGAATTTTTAAAGCATTTTAGAACGCTTATTTCTTCATTTTAAGCTTCTCAGAACACTCTATTTCGCATAGGCATACATAGTAAAATTTAGGGTCACGCTGTGTACCCCCTAAATGACCTATAATTATTTCCTGTGGTAAGGTACACTATTACCTTGTAATATAATACGTGGTCCAATTTAAAAATTATAGGTCAATATTAAGGACCGATACCGTGCCGTTAGTTAACATTGAAAAATGTCTTTGAATTTTTAAAGCATTTTAGAACGCTTATTTCCTCATTTTAAGCTTCTCAGAACACTTTATTTCGCATAGGCATACATAGTAAACTTTAGGGTCTCTCTGTGTACCCCCTAATTGACCTATAATTATTTCCTGTGGTAGGGTACACTATAACCCTGTAATATAATACGTGGTCCAATTTAAAAATTATAGGTCAATATTAAGGTCCGATACCGTGCCGTTAGTTAACATAGAAAAGTGTCTTCGTATTTCCTTGTTTTAATGCACTATTTAAAATATACATAGTGTACCCCCTAATTGACCTATAATTATTTCCTGAGGTAGGGTACACTATAACCCTGTAATATAATACCTGGTCCAATTTAAATATTATGGGTCAATATTAAGGTCTGATATTGCGCCTTGCGTTAGTTAACCATTGAAAGATGTCTTTGAATTTTTAAAGCATTTTAGAACGCTTATTTCTTCATTTTAAGCTTCTCAGAACACTCTATTTCGCATAGGCATACATAGTAAATTTTAGGGTCACGCTGTGTACCACCTAATTGACCTATAATTATTTCCTGTGGTAAGGTACACTATTACCCTGTAATATAATACGTGGTACAATTTAAAAATTATAGGTCAATATTAAAGTCCGATACCGTGCCGTTAGTTAACATAGAAAAGTGTCTTCGTATTTCCTTGTTTTAATGCACTATTTAAAATATACGTAGTGTACCCCCTAATTGACCTATAATTATTTCCTGTGGTAGGGTACACTATTACCCTGTAATATAATACCTGGTCCAATTTAAATATTATGGGTCAATATTAAGGTCTGATATTGCGCCTTGCGCAAGTTAACCATTGAAAGATGTCTTTGAATTTTTAAAGCATTTTAGAACGCTTATTACTTCATTTTAAGCTTCTCAGAACACTCTATTTCGCATAAGCATACATAGTACAATTTAGGGTCACGCTGTGTACCCCCTAAATGACCTATAATTATTTCCTGTGGTAGGGTACACTATTACCCTGTAATATAATACGTGGTCCAATTTAAAAATTATAGGTCAATATTAAGGTCCGATACCGTGCCGTTAGTTAACATTGAAAAATGTCTTTGAATTTTTAAAGCATTTTAGAACGCTTATTTCCTCATTTTAAGCTTCTCAGAACACTTTATTTCGCATAGGCATACATAGTAAACTTTAGGGTCTCTCCGTGTACCCCCTAATTGACCTATAATTATTTCCTGTGGTAGGGTACACTATAACCCTGTAATATAATACGTGGTCCAATTTAAAAATTATAGGTCAATATTAAGGTCCGATACCGTGACGTTAGTTAACATAGAAAAGTGTCTTCGTATTTCCTTGTTTTAATGCACTAATTAAAATATACATAGTGTACCCCCTAATTGACCTATAATTATTTCCTGTGGTAGGGTACACTATTACCCTGTAATATAATACCTACTCCAATTTAAATATTATGGGTCAATATTAAGGTCTGATATTGCGCCTTGCGTTAGTTAACCATTGAAAGATGTCTTTGAATTTTTAAAGCATTTTAGAACGCTTATTTCTTCATTTTAAGCATCTCAGAACACTCTATTTCGCATAGGCATACATAGTAAAATTTAGGGTCACGCTGTGTACCCCCTAAATGACCTATAATTATATCCTGTGATAGGGTACACTATTACCCTGTAATATAATACGTGGTCCAATTTAAAAATTATAGGTCAATATTAAGGTCCGATACCGTGCCGTTAGTTAACATAAAAAAATGTCTTTGAATTTTTAAGGCATTTTAGAACGCTTATTTCCTCATTTTAAGCTTCTCAGAACACTTTATTTCGCATAGGCATACATAGTAAACTTTAGGGTCACGCTGTGTACCCCCTAATTGACCTATAATTATTTGCTTTGGTGGGGTACACTATTACCCTGTAATATAATACCTGGTCCAATTTAAATATTATGGGTCAATATTAAGGTCTGATATTGCGCCTTGCGTTAGTTAACCATTGAAAGATGTCTTTGAATTTTTAAAGCATTTTAGAACGCTTATTTCTTCATTTTAAGCTTCTCAGAGCACTCTATTTCGCATAGGCATACATAGTAAATTTTAGGGTCACGCTGTGTACCACCTAATTGACCTATAATTATTTCCTGTGGTAAGGTACACTATTACCTTGTAATATAATACGTGGTACAATTTAAAAATTATAGGTCAATATTAAGGTCCGATACCGTGCCGTTAGTTAACATAGAAAAGTGTCTTCGTATTTCCTTGTTTTAATGCACTATTTAAAATGTACATAGTGTACCCCCTAATTGACCTATAATTATTTCCTGTGGTAGGGTACACTATTACCCTGTAATATAATACGTGGTCCAATTTAAAAATTATAGGTCAATATTAAGGTCCGATACCGTGACGTTAGTTAACATAGAAAAGTGTCTTCGTATTTCCTTGTTTTAATGCACTATTTAAAATATACATAGTGTACCCCCTAATTGACCTATAATTATTTCCTGTGGTAGGGTACACTATTACCCTGTAATATAATACCTATTCCAATTTAAATATTATGGGTCAATATTAAGGTCTGATATTGCGCCTTGCGTTAGTTAACCATTGAAAGATGTCTTTGAATTTTTAAAGCATTTTAGAACGCTTATTTCTTCATTTTAAGCATCTCAGAACACTCTATTTCGCATAGGCATGCATAGTAAAATTTAGGGTCACGCTGTGTACCCCCTAAATGACCTATAAATATTTCCTGTGGTAGGGCACACTATTACCCTGTAATATAATACGTGGTCCAATTTAAAAATTATAGGTCTATATTAAGTCCCGATACCGTGCCGTTAGTTAACATTGAAAAATGTCTTCGTATTTCCTTGTTTTAATGCACTATTTAAAATATACATAGTGTACCCCCTAATTGACCTATAATTATTTCCTGTGGTAGGGTACACTATTACCCTGTAATACAATACCTGGTCCAATTTAAATATTATGGGTCAATATTAAGGTCTGATATTGCGCCTTGCGCTAGTTAACCATTGAAAGATGTCTTTGAATTTTTAAAGCATTTTAGAACGCTTATTTCTTCATTTTAAGCTTCTCAGAACACTCTATTTCGCATAAGCATACATAGTACAATTTAGGGTCACGCTGTGTACCCCCTAAATGACCTATAATTATTTCCTGTGGTAGGGTACACTATTACCCTGTAGTATAATACGTGGTCCAATTTAAAAATTATAGGTCAATATTAAGGTCCGATACCGTGCCGTTAGTTAACATTGAAAAATGTCTTTGAATTTTTAAAGCATTTTAGAACGCTTATTTCCTCATTTTAAGCTTCTCAGAACACTTTATTTCGCATAGGCATACATAGTAAACTTTAGGGTCTCTCCGTGTACCCCCTAATTGACCTATAATTATTTCCTGTGGTAGGGTACACTATAACCCTGTAATATAATACGTGGTCCAATTTAAAAATTATAGGTCAATATTAAGGTCCGATACCGTGACGTTAGTTAACATAGAAAAGTGTCTTCGTATTTCCTTGTTTTAATGCACTATTTAAAATATACATAGTGTACCCCCTAATTGACCTATAATTATTTCCTGTGGTAGGGTACACTATTACCCTGTAATATAATACCTATTCCAATTTAAATATTATGGGTCAATATTAAGGTCTGATATTGCGCCTTGCGTTAGTTAACCATTGAAAGATGTCTTTGAATTTTTAAAGCATTTTAGAACGCTTATTTCTTCATTTTACGCATCTCAGAACACTCTATTTCGCATAGGCATACATAGTAAATTTTAGGGTCACGCTGTGTACCACCTAATTGACCTATAATTATTTCCTGTGGTAAGGTACACTATTACCTTGTAATATAATACGTGGTCCAATTTAAAAATTATAGGTCAATATTAAGGACCGATACCGTGCCGTTAGTTAACATTGAAAAATGTCTTTGAATTTTTAAAGCATTTTAGAACGCTTATTTCCTCATTTTAAGCTTCTCAGAACACTTTATTTCGCATAGGCATACATAGTAAACTTTAGGGTCTCTCTGTGTACCCCCTAATTGACCTATAATTATTTCCTGTGGTAGGGTACACTATAACCCTGTAATATAATACGTGGTCCAATTTAAAAATTATAGGTCAATATTAAGGTCCGATACCGTGCCGTTAGTTAACATAGAAAAGTGTCTTCGTATTTCCTTGTTTTAATGCACTATTTAAAATATACATAGTGTACCCCCTAATTGACCTATAATTATTTCCTGAGGTAGGGTACACTATAACCCTGTAATATAATACCTGGTCCAATTTAAATATTATGGGTCAATATTAAGGTCTGATATTGCGCCTTGCGTTAGTTAACCATTGAAAGATGTCTTTGAATTTTTAAAGCATTTTAGAACGCTTATTTCTTCATTTTAAGCTTCTCAGAACACTCTATTTCGCATAGGCATACATAGTAAATTTTAGGGTCACGCTGTGTACCACCTAATTGACCTATAATTATTTCCTGTGGTAAGGTACACTATTACCCTGTAATATAATACGTGGTACAATTTAAAAATTATAGGTCAATATTAAGGTCCGATACCGTGCCGTTAGTTAACATAGAAAAGTGTCTTCGTATTTCCTTGTTTTAATGCACTATTTAAAATATACATAGTGTACCCCCTAATTGACCTATAATTATTTCCTGTGGTAGGGTACACTATTACCCTGTAATATAATACCTGGTCCAATTTAAATATTATGGGTCAATATTAAGATCTGATATTGCGCCTTGCGCTAGTTAACCATTGAAAGATGTCTTTGAATTTTTAAAGCATTTTAGAACGCTTATTTCTTCATTTTAAGCTTCTCAGAACACTCTATTTCGCATAAGCATACATAGTACAATTTAGGGTCACGCTGTGTACCCCCTAAATGACCTATAATTATTTCCTGTGGTAGGGTACACTATTACCCTGTAGTATAATACGTGGTCCAATTTAAAAATTATAGGTCAATATTAAGGTCCGATACCGTGCCGTTAGTTAACATTGAAAAATGTCTTTGAATTTTTAAAGCATTTTAGAACGCTTATTTCCTCATTTTAAGCTTCTCAGAACACTTTATTTCGCATAGGCATACATAGTAAACTTTAGGGTCTCTCTGTGTACCCCCTAATTGACCTATAATTATTTCCTGTGGTAGGGTACACTATAACCCTGTAATATAATACGTGGTCCAATTTAAAAATTATAGGTCAATATTAAGGTCCGATACCGTGCCGTTAGTTAACATAGAAAAGTGTCTTCGTATTTCCTTGTTTTAATGCACTATTTAAAATATACATAGTGTACCCCCTAATTGACCTATAATTATTTCCTGAGGTAGGGTACACTATAACCCTGTAATATAATACCTGGTCCAATTTAAATATTATGGGTCAATATTAAGGTCTGATATTGCGCCTTGCGTTAGTTAACCATTGAAAGATGTCTTTGAATTTTTAAAGCATTTTAGAACGCTTATTTCTTCATTTTAAGCTTCTCAGAACACTCTATTTCGCATAGGCATACATAGTAAATTTTAGGGTCACGCTGTGTACCACCTAATTGACCTATAATTATTTCCTGTGGTAAGGTACACTATTACCCTGTAATATAATACGTGGTACAATTTAAAAATTATAGGTCAATATTAAGGTCCGATACCGTGCCGTTAGTTAACATAGAAAAGTGTCTTCGTATTTCCTTGTTTTAATGCACTATTTAAAATATACATAGTGTACCCCCTAATTGACCTATAATTATTTCCTGTGGTAGGGTACACTATTACCCTGTAATATAATACCTGGTCCAATTTAAATATTATGGGTCAATATTAAGGTCTGATATTGCGCCTTGCGCTAGTTAACCATTGAAAGATGTCTTTGAATTTTTAAAGCATTTTAGAACGCTTATTTCTTCATTTTAAGCTTCTCAGAACACTCTATTTCGCATAAGCATACATAGTACAATTTAGGGTCACGCTGTGTACCCCCTAAATGACCTATAATTATTTCCTGTGGTAGGGTACACTATTACCCTGTAGTATAATACGTGGTCCAATTTAAAAATTATAGGTCAATATTAAGGTCCGATACCGTGCCGTTAGTTAACATTGAAAAATGTCTTTGAATTTTTAAAGCATTTTAGAACGCTTATTTCCTCATTTTAAGCTTCTCAGAACACTTTATTTCGCATAGGCATACATAGTAAACTTTAGGGTCTCTCCGTGTACCCCCTAATTGACCTATAATTATTTCCTGTGGTAGGGTACACTATAACCCTGTAATATAATACGTGGTCCAATTTAAAAATTATAGGTCAATATTAAGGTCCGATACCGTGACGTTAGTTAACATAGAAAAGTGTCTTCGTATTTCCTTGTTTTAATGCACTATTTAAAATATACATAGTGTACCCCCTAATTGACCTATAATTATTTCCTGAGGTAGGGTACACTATAACCCTGTAATATAATACCTGGTCCAATTTAAATATTATGGGTCAATATTAAGGTCTGATATTGCGCCTTGCGTTAGTTAACCATTGAAAGATGTCTTTGAATTTTTAAAGCATTTTAGAACGCTTATTTCTTCATTTTAAGCTTCTCAGAACACTCTATTTCGCATAGGCATACATAGTAAATTTTAGGGTCACGCTGTGTACCACCTAATTGACCTATAATTATTTCCTGTGGTAAGGTACACTATTACCCTGTAATATAATACGTGGTACAATTTAAAAATTATAGGTCAATATTAAGGTCCGATACCGTGCCGTTAGTTAACATAGAAAAGTGTCTTCGTATTTCCTTGTTTTAATGCACTATTTAAAATATACATAGTGTACCCCCTAATTGACCTATAATTATTTCCTGTGGTAGGGTACACTATTACCCTGTAATATAATACCTGGTCCAATTTAAATATTATGGGTCAATATTAAGGTCTGATATTGCGCCTTGCGCTAGTTAACCATTGAAAGATGTCTTTGAATTTTTAAAGCATTTTAGAACGCTTATTTCTTCATTTTAAGCTTCTCAGAACACTCTATTTCGCATAAGCATACATAGTACAATTTAGGGTCACGCTGTGTACCCCCTAAATGACCTATAATTATTTCCTGTGGTAGGGTACACTATTACCCTGTAGTATAATACGTGGTCCAATTTAAAAATTATAGGTCAATATTAAGGTCCGATACCGTGCCGTTAGTTAACATTGAAAAATGTCTTTGAATTTTTAAAGCATTTTAGAACGCTTATTTCCTCATTTTAAGCTTCTTAGAACACTTTATTTCGCATAGGCATACATAGTAAACTTTAGGGTCTCTCTGTGTACCCCCTAATTGACCTATAATTATTTCCTGTGGTAGGGTACACTATAACCCTGTAATATAATACGTGGTCCAATTTAAAAATTATAGGTCAATATTAAGGTCCGATACCGTGCCGTTAGTTAACATAGAAAAGTGTCTTCGTATTTCCTTGTTTTAATGCACTATTTAAAATATACATAGTGTACCCCCTAATTGACCTATAATTATTTCCTGAGGTAGGGTACACTATAACCCTGTAATATAATACCTGGTCCAATTTAAATATTATGGGTCAATATTAAGGTCTGATATTGCGCCTTGCGTTAGTTAACCATTGAAAGATGTCTTTGAATTTTTAAAGCATTTTAGAACGCTTATTTCTTCATTTTAAGCTTCTCAGAACACTCTATTTCGCATAGGCATACATAGTAAATTTTAGGGTCACGCTGTGTACCACCTAATTGACCTATAATTATTTCCTGTGGTAAGGTACACTATTACCCTGTAATATAATACGTGGTACAATTTAAAAATTATAGGTCAATATTAAGGTCCGATACCGTGCCGTTAGTTAACATAGAAAAGTGTCTTCGTATTTCCTTGTTTTAATGCACTATTTAAAATATACATAGTGTACCCCCTAATTGACCTATAATTATTTCCTGTGGTAGGGTACACTATTACCCTGTAATATAATACCTGGTCCAATTTAAATATTATGGGTCAATATTAAGGTCTGATATTGCGCCTTGCGCTAGTTAACCATTGAAAGATGTCTTTGAATTTTTAAAGCATTTTAGAACGCTTATTTCTTCATTTTAAGCTTCTCAGAACACTCTATTTCGCATAAGCATACATAGTACAATTTAGGGTCACGCTGTGTACCCCCTAAATGACCTATAATTATTTCCTGTGGTAGGGTACACTATTACCCTGTAGTATAATACGTGGTCCAATTTAAAAATTATAGGTCAATATTAAGGTCCGATACCGTGCCGTTAGTTAACATTGAAAAATGTCTTTGAATTTTTAAAGCATTTTAGAACGCTTATTTCCTCATTTTAAGCTTCTCAGAACACTTTATTTCGCATAGGCATACATAGTAAACTTTAGGGTCTCTCCGTGTACCCCCTAATTGACCTATAATTATTTCCTGTGGTAGGGTACACTATAACCCTGTAATATAATACGTGGTCCAATTTAAAAATTATAGGTCAATATTAAGGTCCGATACCGTGACGTTAGTTAACATAGAAAAGTGTCTTCGTATTTCCTTGTTTTAATGCACTATTTAAAATATACATAGTGTACCCCCTAATTGACCTATAATTATTTCCTGTGGTAGGGTACACTATTACCCTGTAATATAATACCTATTCCAATTTAAATATTATGGGTCAATATTAAGGTCTGATATTGCGCCTTGCGTTAGTTAACCATTGAAAGATGTCTTTGAATTTTTAAAGCATTTTAGAACGCTTATTTCTTCATTTTACGCATCTCAGAACACTCTATTTCGCATAGGCATACATAGTAAAATTTAGGGTCACGCTGTGTACCCCCTAAATGACCTATAATTATATCCTGTGATAGGGTACACTATTACCCTGTAATATAATACGTGGTCCAATTTAAAAATTATAGGTCAATATTAAGGTCCGATACCGTGCCGTTAGTTAACATAAAAAAATGTCTTTGAATTTTTAAAGCATTTTAGAACGCTTATTTCCTCATTTTAAGCTTCTCAGAACACTTTATTTCGCATAGGCATACATAGTAAACTTTAGGGTCACGCTGTGTACCCCCTAATTGACCTATAATTATTTGCTTTGGTGGGGTACACTATTACCCTGTAATATAATACCTGGTCCAATTTAAATATTATGGGTCAATATTAAGGTCTGATATTGCGCCTTGCGTTAGTTAACCATTGAAAGATGTCTTTGAATTTTTAAAGCATTTTAGAACGCTTATTTCTTCATTTTAAGCTTCTCAGAGCACTCTATTTCGCATAGGCATACATAGTAAATTTTAGGGTCACGCTGTGTACCACCTAATTGACCTATAATTATTTCCTGTGGTAAGGTACACTATTACCTTGTAATATAATACGTGGTACAATTTAAAAATTATAGGTCAATATTAAGGTCCGATACCGTGCCGTTAGTTAACATAGAAAAGTGTCTTCGTATTTCCTTGTTTTAATGCACTATTTAAAATATACATAGTGTACCCCCTAATTGACCTATAATTATTTCCTGTGGTAGGGTACACTATTACCCTGTAATATAATACGTGGTCCAATTTAAAAATTATAGGTCAATATTAAGGTCCGATACCGTGCCGTTAGTTAACATTGAAAAATGTCTTTGAATTTTTAAAGCATTTTAGAACGCTTATTTCCTCATTTTAAGCTTCTCAGAACACTTTATTTCGCATAGGCATACATAGTAAACTTTAGGGTCTCTCCGTGTACCCCCTAATTGACCTATAATTATTTCCTGTGGTAGGGTACACTATAACCCTGTAATATAATACGTGGTCCAATTTAAAAATTATAGGTCAATATTAAGGTCCGATACCGTGACGTTAGTTAACATAGAAAAGTGTCTTCGTATTTCCTTGTTTTAATGCACTATTTAAAATATACATAGTGTACCCCCTAATTGACCTATAATTATTTCCTGTGGTAGGGTACACTATTACCCTGTAATATAATACCTATTCCAATTTAAATATTATGGGTCAATATTAAGGTCTGATATTGTGCCTTGCGTTAGTTAACCATTGAAAGATGTCTTTGAATTTTTAAAGCATTTTAGAACGCTTATTTCTTCATTTTAAGCATCTCAGAACACTCTATTTCGCATAAGCATACATAGTAAAATTTAGGGTCACGCTGTGTACCCCCTAAATGACCTATAATTATATCCTGTGATAGGGTACACTATTACCCAGTAATATAATACGTGGTCCAATTTAAAAATTATAGGTCAATATTAAGGTCCGATACCGTGCCGTTAGTTAACATAAAAAAATGTCTTTGAATTTTTAAAGCATTTTAGAACGCTTATTTCCTCATTTTAAGCTTCTCAGAACACTTTATTTCGCATAGGCATACATAGTAAACTTTAGGGTCACGCTGTGTACCCCCTAATTGACCTATAATTATTTGCTTTGGTGGGGTACACTATTACCCTGTAATATAATACCTGGTCCAATTTAAATATTATGGGTCAATATTAAGGTCTGATATTGCGCCTTGCGTTAGTTAACCATTGAAAGATGTCTTTGAATTTTTAAAGCATTTTAGAACGCTTATTTCTTCATTTTAAGCTTCTCAGAGCACTCTATTTCGCATAGGCATACATAGTAAATTTTAGGGTCACGCTGTGTACCACCTAATTGACCTATAATTATTTCCTGTGGTAAGGTACACTATTACCTTGTAATATAATACGTGGTACAATTTAAAAATTATAGGTCAATATTAAGGTCCGATACCGTGCCGTTAGTTAACATAGAAAAGTGTCTTCGTATTTCCTTGTTTTAATGCACTATTTAAAATATACATAGTGTACCCCCTAATTGACCTATAATTATTTCCTGTGGTAGGGTACACTATTACCCTGTAATATAATACGTGGTCCAATTTAAGAATTATAGGTCAATATTAAGGTCCGATACCGTGCCGTTAGTTAACATAGAAAAATGTCTTTGAATTTTTAAAGCATTTTAGAACGCTTATTTCCTCATTTTTAGCTTCTCAGAACACTTTATTTCGCATAGGCATACATAGTAAACTTTAGGGTCTCTCCGTGTACCCCCTAATTGACCTATAATTATTTCCTGTGGTAGGGTACACTATAACCCTGTAATATAATACGTGGTCCAATTTAAAAATTATAGGTCAATATTAAGGTCCGATACCGTGACGTTAGTTAACATAGAAAAGTGTCTTCGTATTTCCTTGTTTTAATGCACTATTTAAAATATACATAGTGTACCCCCTAATTGACCTATAATTATTTCCTGTGGTAGGGTACACTATTACCCTGTAATATAATACCTATTCCAATTTAAATATTATGGGTCAATATTAAGGTCTGAAATTGCGCCTTGCGTTAGTTAACCATTGAAAGATGTCTTTGAATTTTTAAAGCATTTTAGAACGCTTATTTATTCATTTTAAGCATCTCAGAACACTCTATTTCGCATAGGCATGCATAGTAAAATTTAGGGTCACGCTGTGTACTCCCTAAATGACCTATAAATATTTCCTGTGGTAGGGCACACTATTACCCTGTAATATAATACGTGGTCCAATTTAAAAATTATAGGTCTATATTAAGTCCCGATACCGTGCCGTTAGTTAACATTGAAAAATGTCTTCGTATTTCCTTGTTTTAATGCACTATTTAAAACATACATAGTGTACCCCCTAATTGACCTATAATTATTTCCTGTTGTCGGGTACACTATTACCCTGTAATTTAATACCTGGTCCAATTGAAATATTATGGTTCCATATTAAGGTCTGATATCGCGCCTTGCGTTAGTTAACCATTGAAAGATGTCTTTGAATTTTTAAAGCATTTTAGAACGCTTATTTCTTCATTTTAAGCTTCTCAGAACACTCTATTTCGCATAGGCATACATAGTAAAATTTAGGGTCACGCTGTGTACCCCCTAAATGACCTATAATTATTTCCTGTGGTAGGGTACACTATTACCCTCTAATATAATACGTGGTCCAATTTAAAAATTATAGGTCAATATTAAGGACCGATACCGTACCGTTAGTTAACATAGAAAAATGTCTTTGAATTTTTAAAGCATTTTAGAACGCTTATTTCTTCATTTTAAGCTTCTCAGAACACTCTATTTCGCATAGGCATACATAGTAAATTTTAGGGTCACGCTGTGTACCACCTAATTGACCTATAATTATTTCCTGTGGTAAGGTACACTATTACCCTGTAATATAATACGTGGTACAATTTAAAAATTATAGGTCAATATTAAGGTCCGATACCGTGCCGTTAGTTAACATAGAAAAGTGTCTTCGTATTTCCTTGTTTTAATGCACTATTTAAAATATACATAGTGTACCCCCTAATTGACCTATAATTATTTCCTGTGGTAGGGTACACTATTACCCTGTAATATAATACCTATTCCAATTTAAATATTATGGGTCAATATTAAGGTCTGATATTGCGCCTTGCGTTAGTTAACCATTGAAAGATGTCTTTGCATTTTTAAAGCATTTTAGAACGCTTATTTCTTCATTTTAAGCATCTCAGAACACTCTATTTCGCATAGGCATACATAGTAAAATTTAGGGTCACGCTGTGTACCCCCTAAATGACCTATAATTATATCCTGTGATAGGGTACACTATTACCCTGTAATATAATACGTGGTCCAATTTAAAAATTATAGGTCAATATTAAGGTCCGATACCGTGCCGTTAGTTAACATAAAAAAATGTCTTTGAATTTTTAAAGCATTTTAGAACGCTTATTTCCTCATTTTAAGCTTCTCAGAACACTTTATTTCGCATAGGCATACATAGTAAACTTTAGGGTCACGCTGTGTACCCCCTAATTGACCTATAATTATTTGCTTTGGTGGGGTACACTATTACCCTGTAATATAATACCTGGTCCAATTTAAATATTATGTGTCAATATTAAGGTCTGATATTGCGCCTTGCGTTAGTTAACCATTGAAAGATGTCTTTGAATTTTTAAAGCATTTTAGAACGCTTATTTCTTCATTTTAAGCTTCTCAGAGCACTCTATTTCGCATAGGCATACATAGTAAATTTTAGGGTCACGCTGTGTACCACCTAATTGACCTATAATTATTTCCTGTGGTAAGGTACACTATTACCTTGTAATATAATACGTGGTACAATTTAAAAATTATAGGTCAATATTAAGGTCCGATACCGTGCCGTTAGTTAACATAGAAAAGTGTCTTCGTATTTCCTTGTTTTAATGCACTATTTAAAATATACATAGTGTACCCCCTAATTGACCTATAATTATTTCCTGTGGTAGGGTACACTATTACCCTGTAATATAATACCTGGTCCAATTTAAATATTATGGGTCAATATTAAGGTCTGATATTGCGCCTTGCGCTAGTTAACCATTGAAAGATGTCTTTGAATTTTTAAAGCATTTTAGAACGCTTATTTCTTCATTTTAAGCTTCTCAGAACACTCTATTTCGCATAAGCATACATAGTAAAATTTAGGGTCACGCTGTGTACCCCCTAAATGACCTATAATTATTTCCTGTGGTAGGGTACACTATTACCCTGTAATATAATACGTGGTCCAATTTAAAAATTATAGGTCAATATTAAGGACCGATACCGTGCCGTTAGTTAACATTGAAAAATGTCTTTGAATTTTTAAAGCATTTTAGAACGCTTATTTCCTCATTTTAAGCTTCTCAGAACACTTTATTTCGCATAGGCATACATAGTAAACTTTAGGGTCTCTCTGTGTACCCCCTAATTGACCTATAATTATTTCCTGTGGTAGGGTACACTATAACCCTGTAATATAATACGTGGTCCAATTTAAAAATTATAGGTCAATATTAAGGTCCGATACCGTGCCGTTAGTTAACATAGAAAAGTGTCTTCGTATTTCCTTGTTTTAATGCACTATTTAAAATATACATAGTGTACCCCCTAATTGACCTATAATTATTTCCTGTGGTAGGGTACACTATAACCCTGTAATATAATACCTGGTCCAATTTAAATATTATGGGTCAATATTAAGGTCTGATATTGCGCCTTGCGTTAGTTAACCATTGAAAGATGTCTTTGAATTTTTAAAGCATTTTAGAACGCTTATTTCTTCATTTTAAGCTTCTCAGAACACTCTATTTCGCATAGGCATACATAGTAAATTTTAGGGTCACGCTGTGTACCACCTAATTGACCTATAATTATTTCCTGTGGTAAGGTACACTATTACCCTGTAATATAATACGTGGTACAATTTAAAAATTATAGGTCAATATTAAGGTCCGATACCGTGGCGTTAGTTAACATAGAAAAGTGTCTTCGTATTTCCTTGTTTTAATGCACTATTTAAAATATACATAGTGTACCCCCTAATTGACCTATAATTATTTCCTGTGGTAGGGTACACTATTACCCTGTAATATAATACCTGGTCCAATTTAAATATTATGGGTCAATATTAAGGTCTGATATTGCGCCTTGCGCTAGTTAACCATTGAAAGATGTCTTTGAATTTTTAAAGCATTTTAGAACGCTTATTTCTTCATTTTAAGCTTCTCAGAACACTCTATTTCGCATAAGCATACATAGTACAATTTAGGGTCACGCTGTGTACCCCCTAAATGACCTATAATTATTTCCTGTGGTAGGGTACACTATTACCCTGTAATATAATACGTGGTCCAATTTAAAAATTATAGGTCAATATTAAGGTCCGATACCGTGCCGTTAGTTAACATTGAAAAATGTCTTTGAATTTTTAAAGCATTTTAGAACGCTTATTTCCTCATTTTAAGCTTCTCAGAACACTTTATTTCGCATAGGCATACATAGTAAACTTTAGGGTCTCTCCGTGTACCCCCTAATTGACCTATAATTATTTCCTGTGGTAGGGTACACTATAACCCTGTAATATAATACGTGGTCCAATTTAAAAATTATAGGTCAATATTAAGGTCCGATACCGTGACGTTAGTTAACATAGAAAAGTGTCTTCGTATTTCCTTGTTTTAATGCACTATTTAAAATATACATAGTGTACCCCCTAATTGACCTATAATTATTTCCTGTGGTAGGGTACACTATTACCCTGTAATATAATACCTATTCCAATTTAAATATTATGGGTCAATATTAAGGTCTGATATTGCGCCTTGCGTTAGTTAACCATTGAAAGATGTCTTTGAATTTTTAAAGCATTTTAGAACGCTTATTTCTTCATTTTAAGCATCTCAGAACACTCTATTTCGCATAGGCATACATAGTAAAATTTAGGGTCACGCTGTGTACCCCCTAAATGACCTATAATTATATCCTGTGGTAGGGTACACTATTACCCTGTAATATAATACGTGGTCCAATTTAAAAATTATAGGTCAATATTAAGGTCCGATACCGTGCCGTTAGTTAACATAAAAAATGTCTTTGAATTTTTAAAGCATTTTAGAACGCTTATTTCCTCATTTTAAGCTTCTCAGAACACTTTATTTCGCATAGGCATACATAGTAAACTTTAGGGTCACGCTGTGTACCCCCTAATTGACCTATAATTATTTGCTTTGGTGGGGTACACTATTACCCTGTAATATAATACCTGGTCCAATTTAAATATTATGGGTCAATATTAAGGTCTGATATTGCGCCTTGCGTTAGTTAACCATTGAAAGATGTCTTTGAATTTTTAAAGCATTTTAGAACGCTTATTTCTTCATTTTAAGCTTCTCAGAGCACTCTATTTCGCATAGGCATACATAGTAAAATTTAGGGTCACGCTGTGTACCCCCTAAATGACCTATAATTATTTCCTGTGGTAGGGCACACTATTACCCTGTAATATAATACGTGGTCCAATTTAAAAATTATAGGTCAATATTAAGTTCCGATACCGTGCCGTTAGTTAACATTGAAAAATGTCTTCGTATTTCCTTGTTTTAATGCACTATTTAAAATATACATAGTGTACCCCCTAATTGACCTATAATTATTTCCTGTGGTAGGGTACACTATTACCCTGTAATACAATACCTGGTTCAATTTAAATATTATGGGTCAATATTAAGGTTTGATATTGCGCCTTGCGTTAGTTAACCATTGAAAGATGTCTTTGAATTTTTAAAGCATTTTAGAACGCTTATTTCTTCATTTTAAGCTTCTCAGAACACTTTATTTCGCATAGGCATACATAGTAAACTTTAGGGTCACGCTGTGTACCCCCTAAATGACCTATAATTATTTCCTGTGGTAGGGTACACTATTACCCTGTAATATAATACGTGGTCCAATTTAAAAATTATAGGTCAATAATAAGGTCCCATACCGTGCCGTTAGTTAACATAGAAAAATGTCTTTGAATTTTTAAAGCATTTTAGAACGCTTATTTCCTCATTTTAAGCTTCTCAGAACACTTTATTTCGCAACGGCATACATAGTAAACTTTAGGGTCACTCTGTGTACCCCCTAATTGACCTATAATTATTTCCTGTGGTAGGGTACACTATAACCCTGTAATATAATACGTGGTCCAATTTAAAAATTATAGGTCAATATTAAGGTCCGATACCGTGCCGTTAGTTAACATAGAAAAGTGTCTTCGTATTTTCTTGTTTTAATGCACTATTTAAAACATACATAGTGTACCCCCTAATTGACCTATAATTATTTCCTGTTGTAGGGTACACAATTACCCTGTAATATAATACCTGGTCCAATTGAAATATTATGGTTCCATATTAAGGTCTGATATCGCGCCTTGCGTTAGTTAACCATTGAAAGATGTCTTTGAATTTTTAAAGCATTTTAGAACGCTTATTTCTTCATTTTAAGCTTCTCAGAACACTCTATTTCGCATAGGCATACATAGTAAATTTTAGGGTCACGCTGTGTACCACCTAATTGACCTATAATTATTTCCTGTGGTAAGGTACACTATTACCCTGTAATATAATACGTGGTACAATTTAAAAATTATAGGTCAATATTAAGGTCCGATACCGTGCCGTTAGTTAACATAGAAAAGTGTTTTCGTATTTCCTTGTTTTAATGCACTATTTAAAATATACATAGTGTACCCCCTAAATGACCTATAATTATTTCCTGTGGTAGGGTACACTATTACCCTGTAATATAATAGGTGGTCCAATTTAAAAATTATAGGTCAATATTAAGGTCCGATACCGTGAAGTTAGTTAACATAGAAAAATGTCTTTGAATTTTTAAAGCATTTTAGAACGCTTATTTCCTCATTTTAAGCTTCTCAGAACACTTTATTTCGCATAGGCATACATAGTAAACTTTAGGGTCACTCTGTGTACCCCCTAATTGACCTATAATTATTTCCTGTGGTAGGGTACACTATAACCCTGTAATATAATACGTGGTCCAGTTTAAATATTATAGGTCAATATTAAGGTCCGATACCGTGCCGTTAGTTAACATAGAAAAGTGTCTTCGTATTTCCTTGTTTTAATGCACTATTTAAAATATACATAGTGTACCCCCTAATTGACCTATAATTATTTCCTGTGGTAGGGTACACTATTACCCTGTAATATAATACCTGGTCCAATTTAAATATTATGGGTCAATATTAAGGTCTGATATTGCGCCTTGCGTTAGTTAACCATTGAAAGATGTCTTTGAATTTTTAAAGCATTTTAGAACGCTTATTTCTTCATTTTAAGCATCTCAGAACACTCTATTTCGCATAGGCATATATAGTAAACTTTAGGGTCACTCTGTGTACCCCCTAATTGACCTATAATTATTTCCTGTGGTAGGGTACACTATAACCCTGTAATATAATACGTGGTCCAATTTAAAAATTATAGGTCAATATTAAGGTCCGATACCGTGCCGTTAGTTAACATAGAAAAGTGTCTTCGTATTTCCTTGTTTTAATGCACTATTTAAAATATACATAGTGTACCCCCTAATTGACCTATAATTATATCCTGTGGTAGGGTACACTATTTCCCTGTAATATAATACCTGGTCCAATTTAAATATTATGGGTCAATATTAAGGTCTGATATTGCGCCTTGCGTTAGTCAACCATTGGAAGATGTCTTTGAATTTTTAAAGCATTTTAGAACGCTTATTTCTTCATTTTAAGCATCTCAGAACACTCTATTTCGCATAGGCATACATAGTAAAATTTAGGGTCACGCTGTGTAAACGCTAAATGACCTATAATTATTTCCTGTGGTAGGGTACACTATTACCCTGTAATATAATACGTGGTCCAATTTAAAAATTATAGGTCAATATTAAGGTCCGATACCGTGCCGTTAGTTAACATAGAAAAATGTCTTTGAATTTTTAAAGCATTTTAGAACGCTTATTTCCTCATTTGAAGCTTCTCAGAACACTTTATTTCGCATAGGCATACATAGTAAACTTTAGGGTCACGCTGTGTACCCCCTAATTGACCTATAATTATTTCCTTTGGTAGGGTACGCTATTACCCTGTAATATAATACCTGGTCCAATTTAAATTTTATGGGTCAATATTAAGGTCTTATATTGCGCCTTGCGTTAGTTAACCATTGAAAGATGTCTTTGAATTTTTAAAGCATTTTAGAACGCTTATTTCTTCATTTTAAGCTTCTCAGAACACTCTATTTCGCATAGGCATACATAGTAAAATTTAGGGTCACGCTGTGTACCCCCTAAATGACCTATAATTATTTCCTAAGGTAGGGTACACTATTACCCTGTAATATAATACGTGGTCCAATTTAAAAATTATAGGTCAATATTAAGTTACGATACCGTGCCGTTAGTTAACATTGAAAAATGTCTTCGTATTTCCTTGTTTTAATGCACTCTTTAAAATATACATAGTGTACCCCCTAATTGACCTATAATTATTTCCTGTGGTAGAGTAAGCTATTACCCTGTAATACAATACCTGGTTCAATTTAAATATTATGGGTCAATATTAAGGTTTGATATTGCGCCTTGCGTTAGTTAACCATTGAAAGATGTCTTTGAATTTTTAAAGCATTTTAGAACGCTTAGTTCTTCATTTTAAGCTTCTCAGAACACTTTATTTCGCATAGGCATACATAGTAAACTTTAGGGTCACGCTGTGTACCCCCTAATTGACCTATAATTATTTCCTGTGGTAGGGTACACTTTTACCCTGTAATATAATACGTTGTCCAATTTAAAAATTATAGGTCAATATTAAGGTCCGATACCGTGCCGTTAGTTAACCATTGAAAGATGTCTTTGAATTTTTAAAGCATTTTAGAACGCTTATTTCTTCATTTTAAGCATCTCAGAACACTCTATTTCGCATAGGCATACATAGTAAAATTTAGGGTCACGCTGTGTACCCCCTAAATGACCTATAATTATTTCCTGTGGTAGGGTACACTATTACCCTTTAATATAATACGTGGTCCAACTTAAAAATTATAGGTCAATATTAAGGTCCGATACCGTGCCGTTAGTTAACATAGAAAAGTGTCTTCGTATTTTCTTGTTTTAATGCACTATTTAAAACATACATAGTGTACCCCCTAATTGACCTATAATTATTTCCTGTTGTAGGGTACACTATTACCCTGTAATATAATACCTGGGCCAATTGAAATATTATGGTTCCATATTAAGGTCTGATATCGCGCCTTGCGTTAGTTAACCATTGAAAGATGTCTTTGAATTTTTAAAGCATTTTAGAACGCTTATTTCTTCATTTTAAGCTTCTCAGAACACTCTATTTCGCATAGGCATACATAGTAAATTTTAGGGTCACGCTGTGTATCACCTAATTGACCTATAATTATTTCCTGTGGTAAGGTACACTATTACCCTGTAATATAATACGTGGTCCAATTTAAAAATTATAGGTCAATATTAAGATCCGATACCGTGCCGTTAGTTAACATAGAAAAATGTCTTTGAATTTTTAAAGCATTTTAGAACGCTTATTTCCTCATTTTAAGCTTCTCAGAACACTTTATTTTGCATAGGCATACATAGTAAACTTTAGGGTCACGCTGTGTACCCCCTAATTGACCTATAATTATTTCCTTTGGTAGGGTACACTATTACCCTGTAATATAATACCTGGTCCAATTTAAATTTTATGGGTCAATATTAAGGTCTGATATTGCGCCTTGCGTTAGTTTACCATTGAAAGATGTCTTTGAATTTTTAAAGCATTTTAGAACGCTTATTTCTTTATTTTAAGCTTCTCAGAACACTCTATTTCGCATAGGCATACATAGTAAAATTTAGGGTCACGCTGTGTACCCCCTAAATGACCTATAATTATTTCCTGTGGTAGGGTACACTATTACCCTGTAATATAATACGTGGTCCAATTTAAAAATTATAGGTCAATATTAAGTTCCGATACCGTGCCGTTAGTTAACATTGAAAAATGTCTTCGTATTTCCTTGTTTTAATGCACTATTTAAAATATACATAGTGTACCCCCTAATTGACCTATAATTATTTCCTGTGGTAGGGTACACTATTACCCTGTAATATAATACCTGGTCCAATTTAAATATTATGGGTCAATATTAAGGTCTGATATTGCGCCTTGCGTTAGTTAACCATTGAAAGATGTCTTTGAATTTTTAAAGCATTTTAGAACGCTTATTTCTTCATTTTAAGCATCTCAGAACACTCTATTTCGCTTAGGCATACATAGTAAAATTTAGGGTCACGCTGTGTACCCCCTAAATGACCTATAATTATTTCCTGTGGTAGGGTACACTATTACCCTTTAATATAATACGTGGTCCAATTTAAAAATTATAGGTCAATATTAAGGTCCGATACCATGCCGTTAGTTAACATAGAAAAGTGTCTTCGTATTTTCTTGTTTTAATGCACTATTTAAAACATACATAGTGTACCCCCTAATTGACCTATAATTATTTCCTGTTGTAGGGTACACTATTACCCTGTAATATAATACCTGGGCCAATTGAAATATTATGGTTCTATATTAAGGTCTGATATCGCGCCTTGCGTTAGTTAACCATTGAAAGATGTCTTTGAATTTTTAAAGCATTTTAGAACGCTTATTTCTTCATTTTAAGCTTCTCAGAACACTCTATTTCGCATAGGCATACATAGTAAATTTTAGGGTCACGCTGTGTTCCACCTAATTGACCTATAATTATTTCCTGTGGTAAGGTACACTATTACCCTGTAATATAATACGTGGTACAATTTAAAAATTATAGGTCAATATTAAGGTCCGATACCGTGCCGTTAGTTAACATAGAAATGTGTCTTCGTATTTCCTTGTTTTAATGCACTATTTAAAATATACATAGTGTACCCCCTAAATGACCTATAATTATTTCCTGTGGTAGGGTACACTATTACCCTGTAATATAATGGGTGGTCCAATTTAAAAATAATAGGTCAATATTAAGGTCCGATACCGTGCCGTTAGTTAACATAGAAAAATGTCTTTGAATTTTTAAAGCATTTTAGAACGCTTATTTCTTCATTTTAAGCATCTCAGAACACTCTATTTCGCATAGGCATATATAGTAAACTTTAGGGTCACTCTGTGTACCCCCTAATTGACCTATAATTATTTCCTGTGGTAGGGTACACTATAACCCTGTAATATAATACGTGGTCCAATTTAAAAATTATAGGTCAATATTAAGGTCCGATACCGTGCCGTTAGTTAACATAGAAAAGTGTCTTCGTATTTCCTTGTTTTAATGCACTATTTAAAATATACATAGTGTACCCCCTAATTGACCTATAATTATTTCCTGTGGTAGGGTACACTATTACCCTGTAATATAATACCTGGTCCAATTTAAATATTATGGGTCAATATTAAGGTCTGATATTGCGCCTTGCGTTAGTTAACCATTGGAAGATGTATTTGAATTTTTAAGGCATTTTAGAACGCTTATTTCTTCATTTTAAGCATCTCAGAACACTCTATTTCGCATAGGCATACATAGTAAAATTTAGGGTCACGCTGTGTACCCCCTAAATGACCTATAATTATTTCCTGTGGTAGGGTACACTATTACCCTGTAATATAATACGTGGTCCAATTTAAAAATTATAGGTCAATATTAAGGTCCGAAACCGTGCCGTTAGTTAACATAGAAAAATGTCTTTGAATTTTTAAAGCATTTTAGAACGCTTATTTCCTCATTTTAAGCTTCTCAGAACACTTTATTTCGCATAGGCAGACATAGTAAACTTTAGAGTCACGCTGTGTACCCCCTAATTGACCTATAATTATTTCCTTTGGTAGGGTACACTATTACCCTGTAATATAATACCTGGTCCAATTTAAATTTTATGGGTCAATATTAAGGTCTGATATTGCGCCTTGCGTTAGTTAACCATTGAAAGATGTCTTTGAATTTTTAAAGAATTTTAGAACGCTTATTTCTTCATTTTAAGCTTCTCAGAACACTCTATTTCGCATAGGCATACATAGTAAAATTTAGGGTCACGCTGTGTACCCCCTAAATGACCTATAATTATTTCCTGTGGTAGGGTACACTATTACCCTGTAATATAATACGTGGTCCAATTTAAAAATTATAGGTCAATATTAAGTTCCGATACCGTGCCGTTAGTTAACATTGAAAAATGTCTTCGTATTTCCTTGTTTTAATGCACTATTTAAAATATACATAGTGTACCCCCTAATTGACCTATAATTATTTCCTGTGGTAGGGTACACTATTACCCTGTAATATAATACCTGGTCCAATTTAAATATTATGGGTCAATATTAAGGTCTGATATTGCGCCTTGCGTTAGTTAACCATTGAAAGATGTCTTTGAATTTTTAAAGCATTTTAGAACGCTTATTTCTTCATTTTAAGCATCTCAGAACACTCTATTTCGCATAGGCATACATAGTAAAATTTAGGGTCACGCTGTGTACCCCCTAAATGACCTATAATTATTTCCTGTGGTAGGGTACACTATTACCCTGTAATATAATACGTGGTCCAATTTAAAAATTATAGGTCAATATTAAGGTCCGATACCGTGCCGTTAGTTAACATAGAAAAATGTCTTTGAATTTTTAAAGCATTTTAGAACGCTTATTTCCTCATTTTTAGCTTCTCAGAACACTTTATTTCGCATAGGCATACATAGTAAACTTTAGGGTCACTCTGTGTACCCCCTAATTGACCTATAATTATTTCCTGTGGTAGGGTACACTATAACCCTGTAATATAATACGTGGTCCAATTTAAAAATTATAGGTCAATATTAAGGTCCGATATTGCGCCTTGCGTTAGTTAACCATTGAAAGATGTCTTTGAATTTTTAAAGCATTTTAGAACGCTTATTTCTTCATTTTAAGCTTCTCAGAACACTCTATTTCGCATAGGCATACATAGTAAAATTTAGGGTCACGCTGTGTACCCCCTAAATGACCTATAATTATTTCCTGTGGTAGGGTACACTATTACCCTGTAATATAATACGTGGTCCAATTTAAAAATTATAGGTCAATATTAAGTTCCGATACCGTGCCGTTAGTTAACATTGAAAAATGTCTTCGTATTTCCTTGTTTTAATGCACTATTTAAAATATACATAGTGTACCCCCTAATTGACCTATAATTATTTCCTGTGGTTGGGTACACTATTACCCTGTAATATAATACCTGGTCCAATTTAAATATTATGGGTCAATATTAAGGTCTGATATTGCGCCTTGCGTTAGTTAACCATTGAAAGATGTCTTTGAATTTTTAAAGCATTTTAGAACGCTTATTTCTTCATTTTAAGCTTCTCAGAGCACTCTATTTCGCATAGGCATACATAGTAAAATTTAGGGTCACGCTGTGTACCCCCTAAATGACCTATAATTATTTCCTCTGGTAGGGTACACTATTACCCTGTAATATAATACGTGGTCCAATTTAAAAATTATAGGTCAATATTAAGTTCCGATACCGTGCCGTTAGTTAACATTGAAAAATGTCTTCGTATTTCCTTGTTTTAATGCACTATTTAAAATATACATAGTGTACCCCCTAATTGACCTATAATTATTTCCTGTGGTTGGGTACACTATTACCCTGTAATATAATACCTGGTCCAATTTAAATATTATGGGTCAATATTAAGGTCTGATATTGCGCCTTGCGTTAGTTAACCATTGAAAGATGTCTTTGAATTTTTAAAGCATTTTAGAACGCTTATTTCTTCATTTTAAGCATCTCAGAACACTCTATTTCGCATAGGCATATATAGTAAACTTTAGGGTCACTCTGTGTACCCCCTAATTGACCTATAATTATTTCCTGTGGTAGGGTACACTATAACCCTGTAATATAATACGTGGTCCAATTTAAAAATTATAGGTCAATATTAAGGTCCGATACCGTGCCGTTAGTTAACATAGAAAAGTGTCTTCGTATTTCCTTGTTTTAATGCACTATTTAAAATATACATAGTGTACCCCCTAATTGACCTATAATTATTTCCTGTGGTAGGGTACACTATTACCCTGTAATATAATACCTGGTCCAATTTAAATATTATGGGTCAATATTAAGGTCTGATATTGCGCCTTGCGTTAGTTAACCATTGGAAGATGTATTTGAATTTTTAAGGCATTTTAGAACGCTTATTTCTTCATTTTAAGCATCTCAGAACACTCTATTTCGCATAGGCATACATAGTAAAATTTAGGGTCACGCTGTGTACCCCCTAAATGACCTATAATTATTTCCTGTGGTAGGGTACACTATTACCCTGTAATATAATACGTGGTCCAATTTAAAAATTATAGGTCAATATTAAGGTCCGAAACCGTGCCGTTAGTTAACATAGAAAAATGTCTTTGAATTTTTAAAGCATTTTAGAACGCTTATTTCCTCATTTTAAGCTTCTCAGAACACTTTATTTCGCATAGGCAGACATAGTAAACTTTAGAGTCACGCTGTGTACCCCCTAATTGACCTATAATTATTTCCTTTGGTAGGGTACACTATTACCCTGTAATATAATACCTGGTCCAATTTAAATTTTATGGGTCAATATTAAGGTCTGATATTGCGCCTTGCGTTAGTTAACCATTGAAAGATGTCTTTGAATTTTTAAAGAATTTTAGAACGCTTATTTCTTCATTTTAAGCTTCTCAGAACACTCTATTTCGCATAGGCATACATAGTAAAATTTAGGGTCACGCTGTGTACCCCCTAAATGACCTATAATTATTTCCTGTGGTAGGGTACACTATTACCCTGTAATATAATACGTGGTCCAATTTAAAAATTATAGGTCAATATTAAGTTCCGATACCGTGCCGTTAGTTAACATTGAAAAATGTCTTCGTATTTCCTTGTTTTAATGCACTATTTAAAATATACATAGTGTACCCCCTAATTGACCTATAATTATTTCCTGTGGTAGGGTACACTATTACCCTGTAATATAATACCTGGTCCAATTTAAATATTATGGGTCAATATTAAGGTCTGATATTGCGCCTTGCGTTAGTTAACCATTGAAAGATGTCTTTGAATTTTTAAAGCATTTTAGAACGCTTATTTCTTCATTTTAAGCATCTCAGAACACTCTATTTCGCATAGGCATACATAGTAAAATTTAGGGTCACGCTGTGTACCCCCTAAATGACCTATAATTATTTCCTGTGGTAGGGTACACTATTACCCTGTAATATAATACGTGGTCCAATTTAAAAATTATAGGTCAATATTAAGGTCCGATACCGTGCCGTTAGTTAACATAGAAAAATGTCTTTGAATTTTTAAAGCATTTTAGAACGCTTATTTCCTCATTTTTAGCTTCTCAGAACACTTTATTTCGCATAGGCATACATAGTAAACTTTAGGGTCACTCTGTGTACCCCCTAATTGACCTATAATTATTTCCTGTGGTAGGGTACACTATAACCCTGTAATATAATACGTGGTCCAATTTAAAAATTATAGGTCAATATTAAGGTCCGATATTGCGCCTTGCGTTAGTTAACCATTGAAAGATGTCTTTGAATTTTTAAAGCATTTTAGAACGCTTATTTCTTCATTTTAAGCTTCTCAGAACACTCTATTTCGCATAGGCATACATAGTAAAATTTAGGGTCACGCTGTGTACCCCCTAAATGACCTATAATTATTTCCTGTGGTAGGGTACACTATTACCCTGTAATATAATACGTGGTCCAATTTAAAAATTATAGGTCAATATTAAGTTCCGATACCGTGCCGTTAGTTAACATTGAAAAATGTCTTCGTATTTCCTTGTTTTAATGCACTATTTAAAATATACATAGTGTACCCCCTAATTGACCTATAATTATTTCCTGTGGTTGGGTACACTATTACCCTGTAATATAATACCTGGTCCAATTTAAATATTATGGGTCAATATTAAGGTCTGATATTGCGCCTTGCGTTAGTTAACCATTGAAAGATGTCTTTGAATTTTTAAAGCATTTTAGAACGCTTATTTCTTCATTTTAAGCTTCTCAGAGCACTCTATTTCGCATAGGCATACATAGTAAAATTTAGGGTCACGCTGTGTACCCCCTAAATGACCTATAATTATTTCCTCTGGTAGGGTACACTATTACCCTGTAATATAATACGTGGTCCAATTTAAAAATTATAGGTCAATATTAAGTTCCGATACCGTGCCGTTAGTTAACATTGAAAAATGTCTTCGTATTTCCTTGTTTTAATGCACTATTTAAAATATACATAGTGTACCCCCTAATTGACCTATAATTATTTCCTGTGGTTGGGTACACTATTACCCTGTAATATAATACCTGGTCCAATTTAAATATTATGGGTCAATATTAAGGTCTGATATTGCGCCTTGCGTTAGTTAACCATTGAAAGATGTCTTTGAATTTTTAAAGCATTTTAGAACGCTTATTTCTTCATTTTAAGCATCTCAGAACACTCTATTTCGCATAGGCATATATAGTAAACTTTAGGGTCACTCTGTGTACCCCCTAATTGACCTATAATTATTTCCTGTGGTAGGGTACACTATTACCCTGTAATATAATACGTGATCCAATTTAAAAATTATAGGTCAATATTAAGGTCCGATACCGTGCCGTTAGTTAACATAGAAAAGTGTCTTCGTATTTCCTTGTTTTAATGCACTATTTAAAATATACATAGTGTACCCCCTAATTGACCTATAATTATATCCTGTGGTAGGGTACACTATTACCCTGTAATATAATACCTGGTCCAATTTAAATATTATGGGTCAATATTAAGGTCTGATATTGCGACTTGCGTTAGTTAACCATTGAAAGATGTCTTTGAATTTTTAAAGCATTTTAGAACGCTTATTTCTTCATTTTAAGCATCTCAGAACACTCTATTTCGCATAGGCATACATAGTAAAATTTAGGGTCACGCTGTGTACCCCCTAAATGACCTATAATTATTTCCTGTGGTAGGGTACACTATTACCCTGTAATATAATACGTGGTCCAATTTAAAAATTATAGGTCAATATTAAGGTCCGATACCGTGCCGTTAGTTAACATAGAAAAATGTCATTGAATTTTTAAAGCATTTTAGAACGCTTATTTCCTCATTTTTAGCTTCTCAGAACACTTTATTTCGCATAGGCATACATAGTAAACTTTAGGGTCACTCTGTGTACCCCCTAATTGACCTATAATTATTTCCTGTGGTAGGGTACACTATAACCCTGTAATATAATACGTGGTCCAATTTAAAAATTATAGGTCAATATTAAGGTCCGATACCGTGCCGTTAGTTAACATAGAAAAGTGTCTTCGTATTTTCTTGTTTTAATGCACTATTTAAAACATACATAGTGTACCCCCTAATTGACCTATAATTATTTCCTGTTGTAGGGTACACTATTACCCTGTAATATAATACCTGGTCCAATTGAAATATTATGGTTCCATATTAAGGTCTGATATCGCGCCTTGCGTTAGTTAACCATTGAAAGATGTCTTTGAATTTTTAAAGCATTTTAGAACGCTTATTTCTTCATTTTAAGCTTCTCAGAACACTCTATTTCGCATAGGCATACATAGTAAATTTTAGGGTCACGCTGTGTACCACCTAATTGACCTATAATTATTTCCTGTCTTAAGGTACACTATTACCCTGTAATATAATACTTGGTACAATTTAAAATTTATAGGTCAATATTAAGGTCCGATACCGTGCCGTTAGTTAACATAGAAAAGTGTCTTCGTATTTCCTTGTTTTAATGCACTATTTAAAATATACATAGTGTACCCAAAAAATGACCTATAATTATTTCCTGTGGTAGGGTACACTATTACCCTGTAATATAATAGGTGGTCCAATTTAAAAATTATAGGTCAATATTAAGGTCCGATACCGTGCCGTTAGTTAACATAGAAAAATGTCTTTGAATTTTTAAAGCATTTTAGAACGCTTATTTCCTCATTTTAAGCTTCTCAGAACACTTTATTTCGCATAGGCATACATAGTAAACTTTAGGGTCACTCTGTGTACCCCCTAATTGACCTATAATTATTTCCTGTTTTAGGGTACACTATAACCCTGTAATATAATACGTGGTCCAGTTTAAAAATTATAGGTCAATATTAAGGTCCGATACCGTGCCGTTAGTTAACATAGAAAAGTGTCTTCGTATTTCCTTGTTTTAATGCACTATTTAAAATATACATAGTGTACCCCCTAATTGACCTATAATTATTTCCTGTGGTAGGGTACACTATTACCCTGTAATATAATACCTGGTCCAATTTAAATATTATGGGTCAATATTAAGGTCTGATATTGCGCCTTGCGTTAGTTAACCATTGAAAGATGTTTTTGAATTTTTAAAGCATTTTAGAACGTTTATTTCTTCATTTTAAGCATCTCAGAACACTCTATTTCGCATAGGCATATATAGTAAACTTTAGGGTCACTCTGTGTACCCCCTAATTGACCTATAATTATTTCCTGTGGTAGGGTACACTATAACCCTGTAATATAATACGTGGTCCAATTTAAAAATTATAGGTCAATATTAAGGGCCGATACCGTGCCGTTAGTTATCATAGAAAAGTGTCTTCGTATTTCCTTGTTTTAATGCACTATTTAAAATATACATAGTGTACCCCCTAATTGACCTATAATTATTTCCTGTGGTAGGGTACACTATTACCCTGTAATATAATACCTGGTCCAATTTAAATATTATGGGTCAATATTAAGGTCTGATATTGCGCCTTGCGTTAGTTAACCATTGGAGGATGTCTTTGAATTTTTAAAGCATTTTAGAACGCTTATTTCTTCTTTTTAAGCATCTCAGAACACTCTATTTCGCATAGGCATACATAGTAAAATTTAGGGTCACGCTGTGTACCCCCTAAATGACCTATAATTATTTCCTGTGGTAGGGTACACTATTACCCTGTAATATAATACGTGGTCCAATTTAAAAATTATAGGTCAATATTAAGGTCCGATACCGTGCCGTTAGTTAACATAGAAAAATGTCTTTGAATTTTTAAAGCATTTTAGAACGCTTATTTCCTCATTTTAAGCTTCTCAGAACACTTTATTTCGCATAGGCATACATAGTAAACTTTAGGGTCACGCTGTGTACCCCCTAATTGACCTATAATTATTTCCTTTGGTAGGGTACACTATTACCCTGTAATATAATACCTGGTCCAATTTAAATTTTATGTCTCAATATTAAGGTCTGATATTGCGCCTTGCGTTAGTTAACCATTTAAAGATGTCTTTGAATTTTTAAAGCATTTTAGAACGCTTATTTCTTCATTTTAAGCTTCTCAGAACACTCTATTTCGCATAGGCATACATAGTAAAATTTAGGGTCACGCTGTGTACCCCCTAAATGACCTATAATTATTTCCTGTGGTAGGGTACACTATTACCCTGTAATATAATACGTGGTACAATTTAAAAATTATAGGTCAATATTAAGGTCCGATACCGTGCCGTTAGTTAACATAGAAAAGTGTCTTCGTATTTCCTTGTTTTAATGCACTATTTAAAATATACATAGTGTACCCCCTAAATGACCTATAATTATTTCCTGTGGTAGGGTACATTATTACCCTGTAATATAATAGGTGGTCCAATTTAAAAATTATAGGTCAATATTAAGGTCCGATACCGTGCCGTTAGTTAACATAGAAAAATGTCTTTGAATTTTTAAAGCATTTTAGAACGCTTATTTCCTCATTTTAAGTTTCTCAGAACACTTTATTTCGCATAGGCATACATAGTAAACTTTAGGGTCACTCTATGTACCCCCTAATTGACCTATAATTATTTCCTGTGGTAGGGTACACTATAACCCTGTAATATAATACGTGGTCCAATTTAAAAATTATAGGTCAATATTAAGGTCCGATACCGTGCCGTTAGTTAACATAGAAAAGTGTCTTCGTATTTCCTTGTTTTAATGCACTATTTAAAATATACATAGTGTACCCCCTAATTGACCTATAATTATTTCCTGTGGTAGGGTACACTATTACCCTGTAATATAATACTTGGTCCAATTTAAATATTATGGGTCAATATTAAGGTCTGATATTGCGCTTTGCGTTAGTTAACCATTGAAAGATGTCTTTGAATTTTTAAAGCATTTTAGAACGCTTATTTCTTCATTTTAAGCATCTCAGAACACTCTATTTCGCATAGGCATACATAGTAAAATTTAGGGTCACGCTGTGTACCCCCTAAATGACCTATAATTATTTCCTGTGGTAGGGTACACTATTACCCTGTAATATAATACGTGGTCCAATTTAAAAATTATAGGTCAATATTAAGGTCCGATACCGTGCCGTTAGTTAACATAGAAACATGTCTTTGAATTTTTAAAGCATTTTAGAACGCTTATTTCCTCATTTTAAGCTTCTCAGAACACTTTATTTCATATAGGCATACATAGTAAACTTTAGGGTCACGCTGTGTACCCCCTAATTGACCTATAATTATTTCCTTTGGTAGGGTACACTATTACCCTGTAATATAATACCTGGTCCAATTAAAATATTATGGGTCAATATTAAGGTCTGATATTGCGCCTTGCGTTAGTTAACCATTGAAATATGTCTTTGAATTTTTAAAGCATTTTAGAACGCTTATTTCTTCATTTTAAGCTTCTCAGAACACTCTATTTCGCATAGGCATACATAGTAAAATTTAGGGTCACGCTGTGTACCCCCTAAATGACCTATAATTATTTCCTGTGGTAGGGTACACAATTACCCTGGAATATAATGCGTGGTTCAATTTAAAAATTATAGGTCAATATTAAGTTCCGATACCGTGCCGTTAGTTAACATTGAAAAATGTCTTCGTATTTCCTTGTTTTAATGCACTATTTAAAATATACATAGTGTACCCCCTAATTGACCTATAATTATTTCCTGTGGTAGGGTACACTATTACCCTGTAATATAATACCTGGTCCAATTTAAATATTATGGGTCAATATTAAGGTCTGATATTGCGCCTTGCGTTAGTTAACCATTGAAAGATGTCTTTGAATTTTTAAAGCATTTTAGAACGCTTATTTCTTCATTTTAAGCATCTCAGAACACTCTATTTCGCATAGGCATACATAGTAAAATTTAGGGACACGCTGTGTACCCCCTAAATGACCTATAATTATTTCCTGTGGTAGGGTACACTATTACCCTGCAATATAATACGTGGTCCAATTTAAAAATTTTAGGTCAATATTAAGGTCCGATACCGTGCCGTTAGCTAACATAGAAAAATGTTTTTGAATTTTTAAAGCATTTTAGAACGCTTAATTCCTCATTTTAAGCTTCTCAGAACTCTTTATTTCGCATAGGCATACATAGTAAACTTTAGGGTCACGCTGTGTACCACCTAAATGACCTATAATTATTTCCTGTGGTAAGGTACACTATTACCCTGTAATATAATACGTGGTACAATTTAAAAATTATAGGTCAATATTAAGGTCCGATACCGTGCCGTTAGTTAACATAGAAAAGTGTCTTCGTGTTTCCTTGTTTTAATGCACTATTTAAAATATACATAGTGTACCCCCTAAATGACCTATAATTATTTCCTGTGGTAGGGTACACTATTACCCTGTAATATAATAGGTGGTCCAATTTAAAAATTATAGGTCAATATTAAGGTCCGATACCGTGCCGTTAGTTAACATAGAAAAGTGTCTTCGTATTTCCTTGTTTTAATGCACTATTTAAAATATACATAGTGTACCCCCTAATTGACCTATATATATTTCCTGTGGTAGGGTACACTATTACCCTGTAATATAATACCTGGTCCAATTTAAATATTATAGGTCAATATTAAGGTCCGATACCCTTCCGTTAGTTAACATAGAAAAATGTCTTTGAATTTTTAAAGCATTTTAGAACGCTTATTTCCTCATTTTAAGCTTCTCAGAACACTTTATTTAGCATAGGCATACATAGTAAACTTTAGGGTCACGCTGTGTACCCCCTAATTGACCTATAATTATTTTACGGGGTAGGGTACACTATAACCCTGTAATATAATAGGTGGTTCAATTTAAAAATTTTAGGTCAATATTAAGGACCGATACCGTGCCGTTAGTTAACATAGAAAAGTGTCTTCGAATTTCCTTGTTTTAATGCACTATTTAAAATATACATAGTGTACCCCCTAATTGACCTTTAATTATTTCCTGTGGTAGGGTACACTATTACCCTGTAATATAATACCTGGTCCAATTTAAATATTATGGGTCAATATTAAGGTCTGATATTGCGCCTTGCGCTAGTTAACCATTGAAAGATGTCTTTGAATTTTAAAAGCATTTTAGAACGCATATTTCTTCATTTTAAGCTTCTCAGAACACTTTATTTCGCATAGGCATACATAGTAAACTTTAGGGTCACGCTGTGTACCCCCTAAGTGACCTATAATTATTTCCCGTGGTAGGTAACAATATTACCCTGTAATATAATACGTGGTCCAATTTAAAAATTATAGGTAAATATTAAGGTCCGATACCGTGCCGTTAGTTAACATAGAAAAATGTCTTTGAATTTTTAAAGCATTTTAGAACGCTTATTTCTTCATTTTAAGCTTCTCAGAACACTCTATTTCGCATAGGCATGCATAGTAAACTTTAGGGTCACGCTGTGTACCACCTAAATGACCTATAATTATTTCCTGTGGTAAGGTACACTATTACCCTGTAATATAATACGTGGTACAATTTAAAAATTATAGGTCAATATTAAGGTCCGATACCGTGCCGTTAGTTAACATAGAAAAGTGTCTTCGTGTTTCCTTGTTTTAATGCACTATTTAAAATATACATAGTGTACCCCCTAAATGACCTATAATTATTTCCTGTGGTAGGGTACACTATTACCCTGTAATATAATAGGTGGTCCAATTTAAAAATTATAGGTCAATATTAAGGTCCGATACCGTGCCGTTAGTTAACATAGAAAAATGTCTTTGAATTTTTAAAGCATTTTAGAATGCTTATTTCCTCATTTTAAGCTTTTCAGAACACTTTATTTCGCATAGGCATACATAGTAAACTTTAGGGTCACTCTGTGTACCCCCTAATTGACCTATAATTATTTTCTGTGGTAGGGTACACTATAACCCTGTAATATAATAGGTGGTCCTATTTAAAAATTATAGGTCAATATTAAGGTCCGATACCGTGCCGTTAGTTAACATAGAAAAGTGTCTTCGTATTTCCTTGTTTTAATGCACTATTTAAAATATACATAGTGTACCCCCTAATTGACCTATATATATTTCCTGTGGTAGGGTACACTATTACCCTGTAATATAATACCTGGTCCAATTTAAATATTATAGGTCAATATTAAGGTCCGATACCCTTCCGTTAGTTAACATAGAAAAATGTCTTTGAATTTTTAAAGCATTTTAGAACGCTTATTTCCTCATTTTAAGCTTCTCAGAACACTTTATTTCGCATAGGCATACATAGTAAACTTTAGGGTCACGCTGTGTACCCCCTAATTGACCTATAATTATTTTACGGGGTAGGGTACACTATAACCCTGTAATATAATAGGTGGTTCAATTTAAAAATTTTAGGTCAATATTAAGGACCGATACCGTACCGTTAGTTAACATAGAAAAGTGTCTTCGAATTTCCTTGTTTTAATGCACTATTTAAAATATACATAGTGTACCCCCTAATTGACCTTTAATTATTTCCTGTGGTAGGGTACACTATTACCCTGTAATATAATACCTGGTCCAATTTAAATATTATGGGTCAATATTAAGGTCTGATATTGCGCCTTGCGCTAGTTAACCATTGAAAGATGTCTTTGAATTTTAAAAGCATTTTAGAACGCATATTTCTTCATTTTAAGCTTCTCAGAACACTTTATTTCGCATAGGCATACATAGTAAACTTTAGGGTCACGCTGTGTACCCCCTAAGTGACCTATAATTATTTCCCGTGGTAGGTAACAATATTACCCTGTAATATAATACGTGGTCCAATTTAAAAATTATAGGTAAATATTAAGGTCCGATACCGTGCCGTTAGTTAACATAGAAAAATGTCTTTGAATTTTTAAAGCATTTTAGAACGCTTATTTCTTCATTTTAAGCTTCTCAGAACACTCTATTTCGCATAGGCATACATAGTAAACTTTAGGGTCACGCTGTGTACCACCTAATTGACCTATAATTATTTCCTGTGGTAAGGTACACTATTACCCTGTAATATAATACGTGGTACAATTTAAAAATTATAGGTCAATATTAAGGTCCGATACCGTGCCGTTAGTTAACATAGAAAAGTGTCTTCGTATTTCCTTGTTTTAATGCACTATTTAAAATATACATAGTGTACCCCCTAATTGACCTATAATTATTTCCTGTGGTAGGGTACACTATTACCCTGTAATATAATACCTGGTACAATATAAATATTATGGGTCAATATTAAGGTCTGATATTGCGCCTTGCGTTAGTTAACCATTGAAAGATGTCTTTGAATTTTTAAAGCATTTCAGAAAGCTTATTTCTTCATTTTAAGCTTCTCAAAACATTTTATTTCGCATAGGCATACATAGTAAAATTTAGGGAGACGCTGTGTACCCCCTAAATGACCTATAATTATTTCCTGTGGTAGGGTACACTATTACCCTGTAATATAATACGTGGTCCAATTTAAAAATTATAGGTCAATATTAAGTTCCGATACCGTGCCGTTAGTTAACATAGAAAAATGTCTTTGAATTTTTAAAGCATTTTAGAACGCTTATTTCCTCATTTTAAGCTTCTCAGAACAATTTATTTCGCATAGGCATACATAGTAAACTTTAGGGTCACGCTGTGTACCACCTAAATGACCTATAATTATTTCCTGTGGTAAGGTACACTATTACCCTGTAATATAATACGTGGTACAATTTAAAAATTATAGGTCAATATTAAGGTCCGATACCGTGCCGTTAGTTAACATAGAAAAGTGTCTTCGTGTTTCCTTGTTTTAATGCACTATTTAAAATATACATAGTGTACCCCCTAAATGACCTATAATTATTTCCTGTGGTAGGGTACACTATTACCCTGTAATATAATAGGTGGTCCAATTTAAAAATTATAGGTCAATATTAAGGTCCGATACCGTGCCGTTAGTTAACATAGAAAAATGTCTTTGAATTTTTAAAGCATTTTAGAATGCTTATTTCCTCATTTTAAGCTTTTCAGAACACTTTATTTCGCATAGGCATACATAGTAAACTTTAGGGTCACTCTGTGTACCCCCTAATTGACCTATAATTATTTCCTGTGGTAGGGTACACTATAACCCTGTAATATAATAGGTGGTCCTATTTAAAAATTATAGGTCAATATTAAGGTCCGATACCGTGCCGTTAGTTAACATAGAAAAGTGTCTTCGTATTTCCTTGTTTTAATGCACTATTTAAAATATACATAGTGTACCCCCTAATTGACCTATATATATTTCCTGTGGTAGGGTACACTATTACCCTGTAAAATAATACCTGGTCCAATTTAAATATTATAGGTCAATATTAAGGTCCGATACCCTTCCGTTAGTTAACATAGAAAAATGTCTTTGAATTTTTAAAGCATTTTAGAACGCTTATTTCCTCATTTTAAGCTTCTCAGAACACTTTATTTCGCATAGGCATACATAGTAAACTTTAGGGTCACGCTGTGTACCCCCTAATTGACCTATAATTATTTTACGGGGTAGGGTACACTATAACCCTGTAATATAATAGGTGGTTCAATTTAAAAATTTTAGGTCAATATTAAGGACCGATACCGTACCGTTAGTTAACATAGAAAAGTGTCTTCGAATTTCCTTGTTTTAATGCACTATTTAAAATATACATAGTGTACCCCCTAATTGACCTTTAATTATTTCCTGTGGTAGGGTACACTATTACCCTGTAATATAATACCTGGTCCAATTTAAATATTATGGGTCAATATTAAGGTCTGATATTGCGCCTTGCGCTAGTTAACCATTGAAAGATGTCTTTGAATTTTAAAAGCATTTTAGAACGCATATTTCTTCATTTTAAGCTTCTCAGAACACTTTATTTCGCATAGGCATACATAGTAAACTTTAGGGTCACGCTGTGTACCCCCTAAGTGACCTATAATTATTTCCCGTGGTAGGTAACAATATTACCCTGTAATATAATACGTGGTCCAATTTAAAAATTATAGGTAAATATTAAGGTCCGATACCGTGCCGTTAGTTAACATAGAAAAATGTCTTTGAATTTTTAAAGCATTTTAGAACGCTTATTTCTTCATTTTAAGCTTCTCAGAACACTCTATTTCGCATAGGCATACATAGTAAACTTTAGGGTCACGCTGTGTACCACCTAATTGACCTATAATTATTTCCTGTGGTAAGGTACACTATTACCCTATAATATAATACGTGGTACAATTTAAAAATTATAGGTCAATATTAAGGTCCGATACCGTGCCGTTAGTTAACATAGAAAAGTGTCTTCGTATTTCCTTGTTTTAATGCACTATTTAAAATATACATAGTGTACCCCCTAAATGACCTATAATTATTTCCTGCGGTAGGGTACACTATTACCCTGTAATATAATAGGTGGTCCAATTTAAAAATTATAGGTCAATATTAAGGTCCGATACCGTGCCGTTAGTTAACATAGAAAAATGTCTTTGAATTTTTAAAGCATTTTAGAACCCTTATTTCCTCATTTTAAGCTTCTCAGAACACTTTATTTCGCATAGGCATACATAGTAAACTTTAGGGTCACTCTGTGTACCCCCTAATTGACCTATAATTATTTCCTGTGATAGGGTACACTATAACCCTGTAATATAATACGTGGTCCAATTTAAAAATTATAGGTCAATATTAAGGTCCGATACCGTGCCGTTAGTTAACATAGAAAAGTGTCTTCGTATTTCCTTGTTTTAATGCACTATTTAAAATATACATAGTGTACCCCCTAATTGACCTATAATTATTTCCTGTGGTAGGGTACACTATTACCCTGTAATATAATACCTGGTCCAATTTAAATATTATGGGTCAATATTAAGGTCTGATATTGCGCCTTGCGTTAGTTAACCATTGAAAGATGTCTTTGAATTTTTAAAGCATTTTAGAATGCTTATTTCCTCATTTTAAGCTTTTCAGAACACTTTATTTCGCATAGGCATACATAGTAAACTTTAGGGTCACTCTGTGTACCCCCTAATTGACCTATAATTATTTCCTGTGGTAGGGTATACTATAACCCTGTAATATAATAGGTGGTCCAATTTTAAAATTATAGGTCAATATTAAGGTCCGATACCGTGCCGTTAGTTAACATAGAAAAGTGTCTTCGAATTTCCTTGTTTTAATGCACTATTTAAAATATACATAGTGCACCCCCTAATTATCCTTTAATTATTTCCTGTGGTAGGGTACACTATTACCCTGTAATATAATACCTGGTCCAATTTAAATATTATGGGTCAATATTAAGGTCTGATATTGCGCCTTGCGCTAGTTAACCATTGAAAGATGTCTTTGAATTTTAAAAGCATTTTAGAACGCATATTTCTTCATTTTAAGCTTCTCAGAACACTTTATTTCGCATAGGCATACATTGTAAACTTTAGGGTCACTCTGTGTACCCCCTAATTGACCTTAATTATTTCCTGTGGTAGGGTACACTATAACCCTGTAATATAATACGTGGTCCAATTTAAAAATTATAGGTCAATATTAAGGTCCGATACCGTGCCGTTAGTTAACATAGAAAAGTGTCTTCGTATTTCTTTGTTTTAATGCACTATTTAAAATATACATAGTGTACCCCCTAATTGACCTATATATATTTCCTGTGGTAGGGTACACTATTACCCTGTAATATAATACCTGGACCAATTTAAATATTATGGGTCAATATGAAGGTCTGATATCGCGCCTTGCGTTAGTTAACCATTGAAAGATGTCTTTGAATTTTTAAAGCATTTTAGAACGCTTATTTCTTCATTTTAAGCTTCTCAGAACACTCTATTTCGCATAGGCATACATAGTAAACTTTAGGGTCACGCTGTGTACCACCTAATTGACCTATAATTATTTCCTGTGGTAAGGTACACTATTACCCTGTAATATAATACGTGGTACAATTTAAAAATTATAGATCAATATTAAGGTCCGATACCGTGCCGTTAGTTAACATAGAAAAGTGTCTTCGTATTTCCTTGTTTTAATGCAGTATTTAAAATATACATAGTGTACCCCCTAAATGACCTATAATTATTTCCTGTGGTAGGGTACACTATTACCCTGTAATATAATAGGTGGTCCAATTTAAAAATTATAGGTCAATATTAAGGTCCGATACCGTGCCGTTAGTTAACATAGAAAAATGTCTTTAAATTTTTAAAGCATTTTAGAACGCTTATTTCCTCATTTTAAGCTTCTCAGAGCACTTTATTTCGCATAGGCATACATAGTAAACTTTGGGGTCACTCTGTGTACCCCCTAATTGACCTATAATTATTTCCTGTGGTAGGGTACACTATAACCCTGTAATATAATACGTGGTCCAATTTAAAAATTATAGGTCAATATTAAGGTCCGATACCGTGCCGTTAGTTAACATAGAAAAATGTCTTCGAATTTCCTTGTTTTAATGCACTATTTAAAATATACATAGTGTACCCCCCAATTGATCTATAATTATTTCCTGTGGTAGGGTACACTATTACCCTGTAATATAATACCTGGTCCGATTTAAATATTATGGGTCAATATTAAGGTCTGATATCGCGCCTTGCGTTGGTTAACCATTGAAAGATGTCTTTGAATTTTTAAAGCATTTTAGAACGCTTATTTCCTCATTTTAAGCTTCTCAGAACACTTTATTTCGCATAGGCATACATAGTAAACTTTAGGGTCACTCTGTGTACCCCCTAAGAGACCTATAATTATTTCCCGTGGTAGGGAACAATATTACCCTGTAATATATTACGTGGTCCAATTTAAAAATTATAGGTCAATATTAAGGTCCGATACCGTACCGTTAGTTAACATAGAAAAATGTCTTTGAATTTTTAAAGCATTTTAGAACGCTTATTTCCTCATTTTAAGCTTCTCAGAACTATTTATTTCGCATAGGCATACATAGTCAACTTTAGGGTCACGCTGTGTACCCCCTAAATGACCTATAATTATTTCCCGTGGTAGGGAACACTATTACCCTGTAATATAATACCTGGTCCAATTTAAATATTATGGGTCAATATTAAGGTCTGATATCGCGCCTTGCGTTGGTTAACCATTGAAAGATGTCTTTGAATTTTTAAAGCATTTCAGAAAGCTTATTTCTTCATTTTAAGCTTCTCAAAACATTTTATTTCGCATAGGCATACATAGTAAAATTTAGGGTGACGCTGTGTACCCCCTAAATGACCTATAATTATTTCCTGTGGTAGGGTACACTATTACCCTGTAATATAATACGTGGTCCAATTTAAAAATTATAGGTCAATATTAAGTTCCGATACCGTGCCGTTAGTTAACATAGAAAAATGTCTTTGAATTTTTAAAGCATTTTAGAACGCTTATTTCCTCATTTTAAGCTTCTCAGAACACTTTATTTCGCATAGGCATACATAGTAAACTTTAGGGTCACGCTGTGTACCCCCTAATTGACCTATAATTATTTCCTGTGGTAGGGTACACTATAACCCTGTAATATAATACGTGGTCCAATTTAAAAATTATAGGTCAATATTAAGGTCCGATACCGTACCGTTAGTTAACATAGAAAAATGTCTTTGAATTTTTAAAGCATTTTAGAACGTTTATTTCCTCATTTTAAGCTTCTCAGAACACTTTATTTCGCATAGGCATACATAGTAAACTTTAGGGTTACGCTGTGTACCCCCTAAGTGACCTATAATTATTTCCCGTGGTAGGGAACAATATTACCCAGTAATATAATACGTGGGACAATTTAAAAATTATAGGTAAATATTAAGGTCCGATACCGTGCCGTTAGTTAACATAGAAAAGTGTCGTCGAATTTCCATGTTTTAATGCACTATTTAAAATATACATAGTGTACCCCCCAATTGACCTATAATTATTTCCTGTGGTAGGGTACACTATTACCCTGTAATATAATACGTGGTCCAATTTAAAAATTATAGGTCAATATTAAGTTCCGATACCGTGCCGTTAGTTAACATAGAAAAATGTCTTTGAATTTTTAAAGCATTTTAGAACGCTTATTTCTTCATTTTAAGCTTCTCAGAACACTCTATTTCGCATAGGCATACATAGTAAACTTTAGGGTCACGCTGTGTACCCCCTAATTGACATATAATTATTTCCTGTCGTAGGGTACACTATAACCCTGTAATATAATACCTGGTCCAATTTAAATATTATGGGTCAATATTAAGGTCTGATATCGCGCCTTGCGTTGGTTAACCATTGAAAGATGTCTTTGAATTTTTAAAGCATTTTAGAACCCTTATTTCTTCATTTTAAGCTTCTCAGAACACTCTATTTCGCATAGGCATACATAGTAAACTTTAGGGTCACGCTGTGTACCCCCTAATTGACATATAATTATTTCCTGTCGTAGGGTACACTATAACCCTGTAATATAATACGTGGTCCAATTCAAAAATTATAGGTCAATATTAAGTTCCGATACCATGCCGTTAGTTAACATAGAAAAGTGTCTTCGAATTTCCTCGTTTTAATGCACTATTTAAAATATACATAGTGTACCCCCTAATTGATCTATAATTATTTCCTGTTGTAGGGTACACTATTACCCTGTAATATAATACCTGGTCCAATTTAAATATTATGGTTCCATATTAAGGTCTGATATCGCGCCTTGCGTTAGTTAACCATTGAAAGATGTCTTTGAATTTTTAAAGCATTTTAGAACGCTTTTTTCCTCATTTTAAGCTTCTCAGAACACTTTATTTCGCATAGGCATACATAGTAAACTTTAGGGTCACGCTGTGTACCCCCTAAGAGACCTATAATTATTTCCCGTGGTAGGGAACAATATTACCCTGTAATATATTACGTGGTCCAATTTAAAAATTATAGGTCAATATTAAGGTCCGATACCGTACCGTTAGTTAACATAGAAAAATGTCTTTGAATTTTTAAAGCATTTTAGAACGCTTATTTCCTCATTTTAAGCTTCTCAGAACTATTTATTTCGCATAGGCATACATAGTAAACTTTAGGGTCACGCTGTGTACCCCCTAAATGACCTATAATTATTTCCCGTTTTAGGGAACAATATTACCCTGTAATATAATACCTGGTCCAATTTAAATATTATGGGTCAATATTAAGGTCTTATATCGCGCCTTGCGTTGGTTAACCATTGAAAGATGTCTTTGAATTTTTAAAGCATTTTAGAACCCTTATTTCTTCATTTTAAGCTTCTCAGAACATTCTATTTCGCATAGGCATACATAGTAAACTTTAGGGACACGCTGTGTACCCCCTAATTGAAATATAATTATTTCCTGTGGTAGGGTACACTATAACCCTGTAATATAATACGTGGTCCAATTCAAAAATTATAGGTCAATATTAAGTTCCGATACCATGCCGTTAGTTAACATAGAAAAGTGTCTTCGAATTTCCTCGTTTTAATGCACTATTTAAAATATACATAGTGTACCCCCTAATTGACCTAAAATTATTTCCTGTTGTAGGGTACACTATTACCCTGTAATATAATACCTGGTCCAATTTAAATATTATGGTTCCATATTAAGGTCTGATATCGCGCCTTGCGTTAGTTAACCATTGAAAGATGTCTTTGAATTTTTAAAGCATTTTAGAACGCTTATTTCTTCATTTTAAGCTTCTCAGAACACTATATTTCGCATAGGCATACATAGTAAACTTTAGGGTCACGCTGCGTACCCCCTAAGAGACCTATAATTATTTCCCGTGGTAGGGAACAATATTACCCTGTAATATATTACGTGGTCCAATTTAAAAATTATAGGTCAATATTAAGGTCCGATACCGTACCGTTAGTTAACATAGAAAAATGTCTTTGAATTTTTAAAGCATTTTAGAACGCTTATTTCCTCATTTTAAGCTTCTCAGAACACTTTATTTTGCATAGGAATACATAGTAAACTTTAGGGTCACGCTGTGTACCCCCTAATTGACCTATAATTATTTCCCGTGGTAGGGAACAATATTACCCTGTAATATAATACCTGGTCCAATTTAAATATTATGGGTCAATATTAAGGTCTTATATCGCGCCTTGCGTTGGTTAACCATTGAAAGATGTCTTTGAATTTTTATAACATTTTAGAACCCTTATTTCTTCATTTTAAGCTTCTCAGAACATTCTATTTCGCATAGGCATACATAGTAAACTTTAGGGACACGCTGTGTACCCCCTAATTGAAATATAATTATTTCCTGTGGTAGGGTACACTATAACCCTGTAATATAATACGTGGTCCAATTCAAAAATTATAGGTCAATATTAAGTTCCGATACCATGCCGTTAGTTAACATAGAAAAGTGTCTTCGAATTTCCTCGTTTTAATGCACTATTTAAAATATACATAGTGTACCCCCTAATTGACCTATAATTATTTCCTGTTGTAGGGTACACTATTACCCTGTAATATAATACCTGGTCCAATTTAAATATTATGGTTCCATATTAAGGTCTGATATCGCGCCTTGCGTTAGTTAACCATTGAAAGATGTCTTTGAATTTTTAAAGCATTTTAGAACGCTTATTTCTTCATTTTAAGCTTCTCAGAACACTATATTTCGCATAGGCATACATAGTAAACTTTAGGGTCACGCTGCGTACCCCCTAAGAGACCTATAATTATTTCCCGTGGTAGGGAACAATATTACCCTGTAATATATTACGTGGTCCAATTTAAAAATTATAGGTCAATATTAAGGTCCGATACCGTACCGTTAGTTAACATAGAAAAATGTCTTTGAATTTTTAAAGCATTTTAGAACGCTTATTTCCTCATTTTAAGCTTTTCTGAACACTTTATTTCCCATAGGCATACATAGTAAACTTTAGGGTCACGCTGTGTACCCCCTAATTGACCTATAATTATTTCCTGTGGTAGGGTACACTATTACCCTGTAATATAATACCTGGTCCAATTTAAATATTATGGGTCAATATTAAGGTCTGATATTGCGCCTTGCGTTAGTTAACCATTGAAAGATGTCTTTGAATTTTTAAAGCATTTTTGAACGCATATTTCTTCATTTTAAGCATCTCAGAACACTCTATTTCGCATAGGCATACATAGTGTAAAATTTAGGGTCACGCTGTGTACCCCCTAAATGACCTATAATTATTTCCTGTGGTAGGGTACATTATTACCCTGTAATATAATACGTGGTCCAATTTAAAAATTATAGGACAATATTAAGGTCCGATACCGTGCCGTTAGTTAACATAGAAAAATGTCTTTGAATTTTTAAAGCATTTTAGAACGCTTATTTCCTCATTTTAAGCTTCTCAGAACACTTTATTTCGCATAGGCATACATAGTAAAATTTAGGGTCACGCTGTGTACCCCCTAAATGACCTATAATTAATTCCTGTGGTAGGGTACACTATTACCCTGTAATATAATACGTGGTCCAATGTAAAAATTATAGGTCAATATTAAGTTCCGATACCGTGCCGTTAGTTAACATTGAAAAATGTCTTCGTATTTCCTTGTTTTAATGCACTATTTAAAATATACATAGTGTACCCCCTAATTGACCTATAATTATTTCCTGTGGTAGGGTACACTATTACCCTGTAATACAATACCTTGTTCAATTTAAATATTATGGGTCAATATTAAGGTTTGATATTGCGCCTTGCGTTAGTTAACCATTGAAAGATGTCTTTGAATTTTTAAAGCATTTTAGAACGCTTATTTCTTCATTTTAAGCTTCTCAGAACACTTTATTTCGCATAGGCATACATAGTAAACTTTAGGGTCACGCTGTGTACCCCCTAATTGACCTATAATTATTTCCTGTGGTAGGGTACACTATTACCCTGTAATATAATAGGTGGTCCAATTTAAAAATTATAGGTCAATATTAAGGTCCGATACCGTGCCGTTAGTTAGCATAGAAAAATGTCTTTGAATTTTAAAAGCATTTTAGAACGCTTATTTCCTCATTTTAAGCTTCTCAGAACACTTTATTTCGCATAGGCATACATAGTAAACTTTAGGGTCACACTGTGTACCCCCTAATTGACCTATAATTATTTCCTGTGGTAGGGTACACTATTACCCTGTAATATAATACGTGGTCCAATTTAAAAATTATGGGTCAATATTAAGGTCCGATACCGTGCCGTTAGTTAACATAGAAAAGTGTCTTCGTATTTCCTTGTTTTAATGCACAATTTAAAATATACATAGTGTACCCCCTAATTGACCTATAATTATTTCCTGTGGTAGGGTACACTATTACCCTGTAATATAATACCTGGTCCAATTTAAATATTATGGGTCAATATTAAGGTCTGATATTGCGCCTTGCGCTAGTTAACCATTGAAAGATGTCTTTGAATTTTTAAAGCATTTTAGAACGCTTATTTCTTCATTTTAAGCTTCTCAGAACACTCTATTTCGCATAAGCATACATAGTAAAATTTAGGGTCACGCTGTGTACCCCCTAAATGACCTATAAATATTTCCTGTGGTAGGGTACACTATTACCCAGTAATATAATACGTGGTCCAATTTAAAAATTATAGGTCAATATTAAGGTCCGATACCGTGCCGTTAGTTAACATTGAAAAATGTCTTTGAATTTTTAAAGCATTTTAGAACGCTTATTTCCTCATTTTAAGCTTCTCAGAACACTTTATTTCGCATAGGCATACATAGTAAACTTTACGGTCACGCTGTGTACCCCCTAATTGACCTATAATTATTTCCTGTGGTAGGATACACTATAACCCTGTAATATAATACGTGGTCCAATTTAAAAATTATAGGTCAATATTAAGGTCCGATACCGTGCCGTTAGTTAACATAGAAAAGTGTCTTCGTATTTCCTTGTTTTAATGCACTATTTAAAATATACATAGTGTACCCCTAATTGACCTATAATTATTTCCTGTGGTAGGGTAAAACTATTACCCTGTAATACAATACCTGGTTCAATTTAAATATTATGGGTCAATATTAAGGTTTGATATTGCGCCTTGCGTTAGTTAACCATTGAAAGATGTCTTTGAATTTTTAAAGCATTTTAGAATGCTTATTTCTTCATTTTAAGCTTCTCAGAACACTTTATTTCGCATAGGCATACATAGTAAACTTTAGGGTCACGCTGTGTACCCCCTAATTGACCTATAATTATTTCCATTGGTAGGGTACACTATTACCCTGTAATATAATAGGTGGTCCAATTTAAAAATTATAGGTCAATATTAAGGTCCGATACCGTGCCGTTAGTTAGCATAGAAAAATGTCTTTGAATTTTTAAAGCATTTTAGAACGCTTATTTCCTCATTTTAAGCTTCGCAGAACACTTTATTTCGCATAGGCATACATAGTAAACTTTAGGGTCACTCTGCGTACCCCCTAATTGACCTATAATTATTTCCTGTGGTAGAGTACACTATAACCCTGTAATATAATACGTGGTCCAATTTAAAAATTATAGGTCAATATTAAGGTCCGATACCGTGCCGTTAGTTAACATAGAAAAGTGTCTTCGTATTTCCTTGTTTTAATGCACTATTTAAAATATACATAGTGTACCCCCTAATTGACCTATAATTATTTCCTGTGGAAGGGTACACTATTACCCTGTAATATAATACCTGGTCCAATTTAAATATTATGGGTCAATATTAAGGTCTGATATTGCGCCTTGCGTTAGTTAACCATTGAAAGATGTCTTTGAATTTTTAAAGCATTTTAGAACGCTTATTTCTTCATTTTAAGCTTCTCAGAACACTCTATTTCGCATTGGCATACATAGTAAATTTTAGGGTCATGCTGTGTACCACCTAATTGACCTATAATTATTTCCTGTGGTAAGGTACACTATTACCCTGTAATAAAATACGTGGTACAATTTAAAAATTATAGGTCAATATTAAGGTCCGATACCGTGCCGTTAGTTAACATAGAAAAGTGTCTTCGTATTTCCTTGTTTTAATGCACTATTTAAAATATACATAGTGTACCCCCTAATTGACCTATAATTATTTCCTGTGGTAGGGTGCACTATTACCCTGTAATATAATACCTGGTCCAATTTAAATATTATGGGTCAATATTAAGGTCTGATATTGCGCCTTGCGCTAGTTAACCATTGAAAGATGTCTTTGAATTTTTAAAGCATTTTAGAACGCTTATTTCTTCATTTTAAGCTTCTCAGAACACTTTATTTCGCATAGGCATACATAGTAAAATTTAGGGTCACGCTGTGTACCCCCTAAATGACCTATAATTATTTCCTGTGGTAGGGCACACTATTACCCTGTAATATAATACGTGGTCCAATTTAAAAATTATAGGTCAATATTAAGGTCCGATACCGTGCCGTTAGTTAACATAGAAAAATGTCTTTGAATTTTTAAAGCATTTTAGAACGCTTATTTCCTCATTTTAAGCTTCTCAGAACACTTTATTTCGCATAGGCATACATAGTAAACTTTAGGGTCACTCTGTGTACCCCCTAATTGACCTATAATTATTTCCTGTGGTAGGGTACACTATAACCCTGTAATATAATACGTGGTCCAGTTTAAAAATTATAGGTCAATATTAAGGTCCGATACCGTGCCGTTAGTTAACATAGAAAAGTGTCTTCGTATTTCCTTGTTTTAATGCACTATTTAAAATATACATAGTGTATCCCCTAATTGACCTATAATTATTTCCTGTGGTAGGGTACACTATTACCCTGTAATATAATACCTATTCCAATTTAAATATTATGGGTCAATATTAAGGTCTGATATTGTGCCTTGCGTTAGTTAACCATTGAAAGATGTCTTTGAATTTTTAAAGCATTTTAGAACGCTTATTTCTTCATTTTAAGCATCTCAGAACACTCTATTTCGCATAGGCATATATAGTAAACTTTAGGGTCACTCTGTGTACCCCCTAATTGACCTATAATTATTTCCTGTGGTAGGGTACACTATAACCCTGTAATATAATACGTGGTCAAATTTAAAAATTATAGGTCAATATTAAGGTCCGATACCGTGCCGTTAGTTAACATAGAAAAGTGTCTTCGTATTTCCTTGTTTTAATGCACTATTTAAAATATACATAGTGTACCCCCTAATTGACCTATAATTATTTCCTGTGGTAGGGTACACTATTACCTTGTAATATAATACCTGGTCCAATTTAAATATTATGGGTCAATATTAAGGTCTGATATTGCGCCTAGCGTTAGTTAACCATTGAAAGATGTCTTTGAATTTTTAAAGCATTTTAGAACGCTTATTTCTTCATTTTAAGCTTCTCAGAACACTTTATTTCGCATAGGCATACATAGTAAACTTTAGGGTCACGCTGTGTACCCCCTAATTGACCTATAATTATTTCCTGTGGTAGGATACACTATAACCCTGTAATATAATACGTGGTCCAATTTAAAAATTATAGGTCAATATTAAGGTCCGATACCGTGCCGTTAGTTAACATAGAAAAGTGTCTTCGTATTTCCTTGTTTTAATGCACTATTTAAAATATACATAGTGTACCCCCTAATTGACCTATAATTATTTCCTGTGGAAGGGTACACTATTACCCTGTAATATAATACCTGGTCCAATTTAAATATTATGGGTCAATATTAAGGTCTGATATTGCGCCTTGCGTTAGTTAACCATTGAAAGATGTCTTTGAATTTTTAAAGCATTTTTGAACGCTTATTTCTTCATTTTAAGCATCTCAGAACACTCTATTTCGCATAGGCATACATAGTAAAATTTAGGGTCACGCTGTGTACCCCTTAAATGACCTATAAATATTTCCTGTGGTAGGGTACACTATTACCCTGTAATATAATACGTGGTCCAATTTAAAAATTATAGGTCAATATTAAGGTCCGATACCGTGCCGTTAGTTAACATAGAAAAATGTCTTTGAATTTTTAAAGCATTTTAGAACGCTTATTTCCTCATTTTAAGGTTCTCAAAACACTTTACTTCGCATAGGCATACATAGTAAAATTTAGGGTCACGCTGTGTACCCCCTAAATGACCTATAATTAATTCCTGTGGTAGGGTACACTATTACCCTGTAATATAATACGTGGTCCAATGTAAAAATTATAGGTCAATATTAAGTTCCGATACCGTGCTGTTAGTTAACATTGAAAAATGTCGTAGTATTTCCTTGTTTTAATGCACTATTTAAAATATACATAGTGTACCCCCTAATTGACCTATAATTATTTCCTGTGGTAGGGTACACTATTACCCTGTAATACAATACCTTGTTCAATTTAAATATTATGGGTCAATATTAAGGTTTGATATTGCGCCTTGCGTTAGTTAACCATTGAAAGATGTCTTTGAATTTTTAAAGCATTTTAGAACGCTTATTTCTTCATTTTAAGCTTCTCAGAACACTTTATTTCGCATAGGCATACATAGTAAACTTTAGGATCACGCTGTGTACCCCCTAATTGACCTATAATTATTTCCTGTGGTAGGGTACACTATTACCCTGTAATATAATAGGTGGTCCAATTTAAAAATTATAGGTCAATATTAAGGTCCGATACCGTGCCGTTAGTTAGCATAGAAAAATGTCTTTGAATTTTTAAAGCATTTTAGAACGCTTATTTCCTCATTTTAAGCTTCTCAGAACACTTTATTTCGCATAGGCATACATAGTAAACTTTAGGGTCACTCTGCGTACCCCCTAATTGACCTATAATTATTTCCTGTGATAGGGTACACTATAACCCTGTAATATAATACGTGGTCCAATTTACAAATTATAGGTCAATATTAAGGTCCGATACCGTGCCGTTAGTTAACATAGAAAAGTGTCTTCGTATTTGCTTGTTTTAATGCACTATTTAAAATATAAATAGTGTACCCCCTAATTGACCTATAATTATTTCCTGTGGTAGGGTACACTATTACCCTGTAATATAATACCTGGTCCAATTTAAATATTATGGGTCAATATTAAGGTCTGATATTGCGCCTTGCGCTAGTTAACCATTGAAAGAAGTCTTTGAATTTTTAAAGCATTTTAGAACGCTTATTTCTTCATTTTAAGCTTCTCAGAACACTCTATTTCGCATAAGCATACATAGTAAAATTTAGGGTCACGCTGTGTACCCCCTAAATGACCTATAATTATTTCCTGTGGTAGGGCACACTATTACCCTGTAATATAATACGTGGTCCAATTTAAAAATTATAGGTCAATATTAAGGTCCGATACCGTGCCGTTAGTTAACATAGAAAAATGTCTTTGAATTTTTAAAGCACTTTAGAACGCTTATTTCCTCATTTTAAGCTTCTCAGAACACTTTATTTCGCATAGGCATACATAGTAAACTTTAGGGTCACTCTGTGTACCCCCTAATTGACCTATAATTATTTCCTGTGGTAGGGTACACTATAACCCTGTAATATAATACGTGGTCCAGTTTAAAAATTATAGGTCAATATTAAGGTCCGATATCGTGCCGTTAGTTAACATAGAAAAGTGTCTTCGTATTTCCTTGTTTTACTGCACTATTTAAAATATACATAGTGTATCCCCTAATTGACCTATAATTATTTCCTGTGGTAGGGTACACTATTACCCTGTAATATAATACCTGGTCCAATTGAAATATTATGGTTCCATATTAAGGTCTGATATCGCGCCTTGCGTTAGTTAACCATTGAAAGATGTCTTTGAATTTTTAAAGCATTTTAGAACGCTTATTTCTTCATTTTAAGCTTCTCAGAACACTCTATTTCGCATAGGCATAAATAGTAAATTTTAGGGTCATGCTGTGTACCACCTAATTGACCTATAATTATTTCCTGTGGTAAGGTACACTATTACGCTGTAATATAATACGTGGTACAATTTAAAAATTATAGGTCAATATTAAGGTCCGATACCGTGCCGTTAGTTAACATAGAAAAGTGTCTTCGTATTTCCTTGTTTTAATGCACTATTTAAAATATACATAGTGTACCCCCTAATTGACCTATAATTATTTCCTGTGGTAGGGTGCACTATTACCCTGTAATATAATACCTGGTCCAATTTAAATATTATGGGTCAATATTAAGGTCTGATATTGCGCCTTGCGCTAGTTAACCATTGAAAGATGTCTTTGAATTTTTAAAGCATTTTAGAACGCTTATTTCTTCATTTTAAGCTTCTCAGAACACTTTATTTCGCATAGGCATACATAGTAAAATTTAGGGTCACGCTGTGTACCCCCTAAATGACCTATAATTATTTCCTGTGGTAGGGCACACTATTACCCTGTAATATAATACGTGGTCCAATTTAAAAATTATAGGTCAATATTAAGGTCCGATACCGTGCCGTTAGTTAACATAGAAAAATGTCTTTGAATTTTTAAAGCATTTTAGAACGCTTATTTCCTCATTTTAAGCTTCTCAGAACACTTTATTTCGCATAGGCATACATAGTAAACTTTAGGGTCACTCTGTGTACCCCCTAATTGACCTATAATTATTTCCTGTGGTAGGGTACACTATAACCCTGTAATATAATACGTGGTCCAGTTTAAAAATTATAGGTCAATATTAAGGTCCGATACCGTGCCGTTAGTTAACATAGAAAAGTGTCTTCGTATTTCCTTGTTTTAATGCACTATTTAAAATATACATAGTGTATCCCCTAATTGACCTATAATTATTTCCTGTGGTAGGGTACACTATTACCCTGTAATATAATACCTGGTCCAATTGAAATATTATGGTTCCACATTAAGGTCTGATATCGCGCCTTGCGTTAGTTAACCATTGAAAGATGTCTTTGAATTTTTAAAGCATTTTAAAACGCTTATTTCTTCATTTTAAGCTTCTCAGAACACTCTATTTCGCATAGGCATAAATAGTAAATTTTAGGGTCATGCTGTGTACCACCTAATTGACCTATAATTATTTCCTGTGGTAAGGTACACTATTACCCTGTAATATAATACGTGGTACAATTTAAAAATTATAGGTCAATATTAAGGTCCGATACCGTGCCGTTAGTTAACATAGAAAAGTGTCTTCGTATTTCCTTGTTTTAATGCACTATTTAAAATATACATAGTGTACCCCCTAATTGACCTATAATTATTTCCTGTGGTAGGGTGCACTATTACCCTGTAATATAATACCTGGTCCAATTTAAATATTACGGGTCAATATTAAGGTCTGATATTGCGCCTTGCGCTAGTTAACCATTGAAAGATGTCTTTGAATTTTTAAAGCATTTTAGAACGCTTATTTCTTCATTTTAAGCTTCTCAGAACACTTTATTTCGCATAGGCATACATAGTAAAATTTAGGGTCACGCTGTGTACCCCCGAAATGACCTATAATTATTTCCTGTGGTAGGGCACACTATTACCCTGTAATATAATACGTGGTCCAATTTAAAAATTATAGGTCAATATTAAGGTCAGATACCGTGCCGTTAGTTAACATAGAAAAGTGTCTTCGAATTTCCTTGTTTTAATGAACTATTTAAAATATACATAGTGTACCCCCTAATTGACCTATAATTATTTCCTGTGGTAGGGTACACTATTACCCTGTAATACAATACCTTGTTCAATTTAAATATTATGGGTCAATATTAAGGTTTGATATTGCGCCTTGCGTTAGTTAACCATTGAAAGATGTCTTTGAATTTTTAAAGCATTTTAGAACGCTTATTTCTTCATTTTAAGCTTCTCAGAACACTTTATTTCGCATAGGCATAAATAGTAAATTTTAGGGTCATGCTGTGTACCACCTAATTGACCTATAATTATTTCCTGTGGTAAGGTACACTATTACCCTGTAATATAATACGTGGTACAATTTAAAAATTATAGGTCAATATTAAGGTCCGATACCGTGCCGTTAGTTAACATAGAAAAGTGTCTTCGTATTTCCTTGTTTTAATGCACTATTTAAAATATACATAGTGTACCCCCTAATTGACCTATAATTATTTCCTGTGGTAGGGTGCACTATTACCCTGTAATATAATACCTGGTCCAATTTAAATATTATGGGTCAATATTAAGGTCTGAAATTGCGCCTTGCGCTAGTTAACCATTGAAAGATGTCTTTGAATTTTTAAAGCATTTTAGAACGCTTATTTCTTCATTTTAAGCTTCTCAGAACACTTTATTTCGCATAGGCATACATAGTAAAATTTAGGGTCACGCTGTGTACCCCCTAAATGACCTATAATTATTTCCTGTGGTAGGGCACACTATTACCCTGTAATATAATACGTGGTCCAATTTAAAAATTATAGGTCAAAATTAAGGTCCGATACCGTGCCGTTAGTTAACATAGAAAAATGTCTTTGAATTTTTAAAGCATTTTAGAACGCTTATTTCCTCATTTTAAGCTTCTCAGAACACTTTATTTCGCATAGGCATACATAGTAAACTTTAGGGTCACTCTGTGTACCCCCTAATTGACCTATAATTATTTCCTGTGGTAGGGTACACTATAACCCTGTAATATAATACGTGGTCCAGTTTAAAAATTATAGGTCAATATTAAGGTCCGATACCGTGCCGTTAGTTAACATAGAAAAGTGTCTTCGTATTTCCTTGTTTTAATGCACTATTTAAAATATACATAGTGTATCCCCTAATTGACCTATAATTATTTCCTGTGGTAGGGTACACTATTACCCTGTAATATAATACCTGGTCCAATTGAAATATTATGGTTCCACATTAAGGTCTGATATCGCGCCTTGCGTTAGTTAACCATTGAAAGATGTCTTTGAATTTTTAAAGCATTTTAAAACGCTTATTTCTTCATTTTAAGCTTCTCAGAACACTCTATTTCGCATAGGCATAAATAGTAAATTTTAGGGTCATGCTGTGTACCACCTAATTGACCTATAATTATTTCCTGTGGTAAGGTACACTATTACCCTGTAATATAATACGTGGTACAATTTAAAAATTATAGGTCAATATTAAGGTCCGATACCGTGCCGTTAGTTAACATAGAAAAGTGTCTTCGTATTTCCTTGTTTTAATGCACTATTTAAAATATACATAGTGTACCCCCTAATTGACCTATAATTATTTCCTGTGGTAGGGTGCACTATTACCCTGTAATATAATACCTGGTCCAATTTAAATATTACGGGTCAATATTAAGGTCTGATATTGCGCCTTGCGCTAGTTAACCATTGAAAGATGTCTTTGAATTTTTAAAGCATTTTAGAACGCTTATTTCTTCATTTTAAGCTTCTCAGAACACTTTATTTCGCATAGGCATACATAGTAAAATTTAGGGTCACGCTGTGTACCCCCGAAATGACCTATAATTATTTCCTGTGGTAGGGCACACTATTACCCTGTAATATAATACGTGGTCCAATTTAAAAATTATAGGTCAATATTAAGGTCAGATACCGTGCCGTTAGTTAACATAGAAAAGTGTCTTCGAATTTCCTTGTTTTAATGAACTATTTAAAATATACATAGTGTACCCCCTAATTGACCTATAATTATTTCCTGTGGTAGGGTACACTATTACCCTGTAATACAATACCTTGTTCAATTTAAATATTATGGGTCAATATTAAGGTTTGATATTGCGCCTTGCGTTAGTTAACCATTGAAAGATGTCTTTGAATTTTTAAAGCATTTTAGAACGCTTATTTCTTCATTTTAAGCTTCTCAGAACACTTTATTTCGCATAGGCATAAATAGTAAATTTTAGGGTCATGCTGTGTACCACCTAATTGACCTATAATTATTTCCTGTGGTAAGGTACACTATTACCCTGTAATATAATACGTGGTACAATTTAAAAATTATAGGTCAATATTAAGGTCCGATACCGTGCCGTTAGTTAACATAGAAAAGTGTCTTCGTATTTCCTTGTTTTAATGCACTATTTAAAATATACATAGTGTACCCCCTAATTGACCTATAATTATTTCCTGTGGTAGGGTGCACTATTACCCTGTAATATAATACCTGGTCCAATTTAAATATTATGGGTCAATATTAAGGTCTGAAATTGCGCCTTGCGCTAGTTAACCATTGAAAGATGTCTTTGAATTTTTAAAGCATTTTAGAACGCTTATTTCTTCATTTTAAGCTTCTCAGAACACTTTATTTCGCATAGGCATACATAGTAAAATTTAGGGTCACGCTGTGTACCCCCTAAATGACCTATAATTATTTCCTGTGGTAGGGCACACTATTACCCTGTAATATAATACGTGGTCCAATTTAAAAATTATAGGTCAAAATTAAGGTCCGATACCGTGCCGTTAGTTAACATAGAAAAATGTCTTTGAATTTTTAAAGCATTTTAGAACGCTTATTTCCTCATTTTAAGCTTCTCAGAACACTTTATTTCGCATAGGCATACATAGTAAACTTTAGGGTCACTCTGTGTACCCCCTAATTGACCTATAATTATTTCCTGTGGTAGGGTACACTATAACCCTGTAATATAATACGTGGTCCAGTTTAAAAATTATAGGTCAATATTAAGGTCCGATACCGTGCCGTTAGTTAACATAGAAAAGTGTCTTCGTATTTCCTTGTTTTAATGCACTATTTAAAATATACATAGTGTATCCCCTAATTGACCTATAATTATTTCCTGTGGTAGGGTACACTATTACCCTGTAATATAATACCTGGTCCAATTGAAATATTATGGTTCCATATTAAGGTCTGATATCGCGCCTTGCGTTAGTTAACCATTGAAAGATGTCTTTGAATTTTTAAAGCATTTTAGAACGCTTATTTCTTCATTTTAAGCTTCTCAGAACACTCTATTTCGCATAGGCATAAATAGTAAATTTTAGGGTCATGCTGTGTACCACCTAATTGACCTATAATTATTTCCTGTGGTAAGATACACTATTACCCTGTAATATAATACGTGGTACAATTTAAAAATTATAGGTCAATATTAAGGTCCGATACCGTGCCGTTAGTTAACATAGAAAAGTGTCTTCGTATTTCCTTGTTTTAATGCACTATTTAAAATATACATAGTGTACCCCCTAATTGACCTATAATTATTTCCTGTGGTAGGGTGCACTATTACCCTGTAATATAATACCTGGTCCAATTTAAATATTATGGGTCAATATTAAGGTCTGATATTGCGCCTTGCGCTAGTTAACCATTGAAAGATGTCTTTGAATTTTTAAAGCATTTTAGAACGCTTATTTCTTCATTTTAAGCTTCTCAGAACACTTTATTTCGCATAGGCATACATAGTAAAATTTAGGGTCACGCTGTGTACCCCCTAAATGACCTATAATTATTTCCTGTGGTAGGGCACACTATTACCCTGTAATATAATACGTGGTCCAATTTAAAAATTATAGGTCAATATTAAGGTCCGATACCGTGCCGTTAGTTAACATAGAAAAATGTCTTTGAATTTTTAAAGCATTTTAGAACGCTTATTTCCTCATTTTAAGCTTCTCAGAACACTTTATTTCGCATAGGCATACATAGTAAACTTTAGGGTCACTCTGTGTACCCCCTAATTGACCTATAATTATTTCCTGTGGTAGGGTACACTATAACCCTGTAATATAATACGTGGTCCAGTTTAAAAATTATAGGTCAATATTAAGGTCCGATACCGTGCCGTTAGTTAACATAGAAAAGCGTCTTCGTATTTCCTTGTTTTAATGCACTATTTAAAATATACATAGTGTATCCCCTAATTGACCTATAATTATTTCCTGTGGTAGGGTACACTATTACCCTGTAATATAATACCTGGTCCAATTTAAATATTATGGGTCAATATTAAGGTCTGATATTGCGCCTTGCGCTAGTTAACCATTGAAAGAAGTCTTTGAATTTTTAAAGCATTTTAGAACGCTTATTTCTTCATTTTAAGCTTCTCAGAACACTCTATTTCGCATAAGCATACATAGTAAAATTTAGGGTCACGCTGTGTACCCCCTAAATGACCTATAATTATTTCCTGTGGTAGGGTACACTATTACCCTGTAATATAATACGTGGTCCAATTTAAAAATTATAGGTCAATATTAAGGTCCGATACCGTGCCGTTAGTTAAAATTGAAAAATGTCTTTGAATTTTTAAAGCATTTTAGAACGCTTATTTCCTCATTTTAAGCTTCTCAGAACACTTTATTTCGCATAGGCATACATAGTAAACTTTAGGGTCACGCTGTGTACCCCCTAATTGACCTATAATTATTTCCTGTGGTAGGATACACTATAACCCTGTAATATAATACGTGGTCCAATTTAAAAATTATAGGTCAATATTAAGGTCAGATACCGTGCCGTTAGTTAACATAGAAAAGTGTCTTCGAATTTCCTTGTTTTAATGCACTATTTAAAATATACATAGTGTACCCCCTAATTGACCTATAATTATTTCCTGTGGTAGGGTACACTATTACCCTCAGATATAATACCTGGTTCAAGTTAAATATTATGGGTCAATATTAAGGTCTGATATTGCGCCTTGCGTTAGTTAACCATAGAAAAATGTCTTTGAATTTTTAAAGCACTTTAGAACGCTTATTTCCTCATTTTAAGCTTCTCAGAACACTTTATTTCGCATAGGCATACATAGTAAACTTTAGGGTCACTCTGTGTACCCCCTAATTGACCTATAATTATTTCCTGTGGTAGGGTACACTATAACCCTGTAATATAATACGTGGTCCAGTTTAAAAATTATAGGTCAATATTAAGGTCCGATACCGTGCCGTTAGTTAACATAGAAAAGTGTCTTCGTATTTCCTTGTTTTAATGCACTATTTAAAATATACATAGTGTATCCCCTAATTGACCTATAATTATTTCCTGTGGTAGGGTACACTATTACCCTGTAATATAATACCTGGTCCAATTGAAATATTATGGTTCCATATTAAGGTCTGATATCGCGCCTTGCGTTAGTTAACCATTGAAAGATGTCTTTGAATTTTTAAAGCATTTTAGAACGCTTATTTCTTCATTTTAAGCTTCTCAGAACACTCTATTTCGCATAGGCATAAATAGTAAATTTTAGGGTCATGCTGTGTACCACCTAATTGACCTATAATTATTTCCTGTGGTAAGGTACACTATTACCCTGTAATATAATACGTGGTACAATTTAAAAATTATAGGTCAATATTAAGGTCCGATACCGTGCCGTTAGTTAACATAGAAAAGTGTCTTCGTATTTCCTTGTTTTAATGCACTATTTAAAATATACATAGTGTACCCCCTAATTGACCTATAATTATTTCCTGTGGTAGGGTGCACTATTACCCTGTAATATAATACCTGGTCCAATTTAAATATTATGGGTCAATATTAAGGTCTGATATTGCGCCTTGCGCTAGTTAACCATTGAAAGATGTCTTTGAATTTTTAAAGCATTTTAGAACGCTTATTTCTTCATTTTAAGCTTCTCAGAACACTTTATTTCGCATAGGTATACATAGTAAAATTTAGGGTCACGCTGTGTACCCCCTAAATGACCTATAATTATTTCCTGTGGTAGGGCACACTATTACCCTGTAATATAATACGTGGTCCAATTTAAAAATTATAGGTCAATATTAAGGTCCGATACCGTGCCGTTAGTTAACATAGAAAAATGTCTTTGAATTTTTAAAGCATTTTAGAACGCTTATTTCCTCATTTTAAGCTTCTCAGAACACTTTATTTCGCATAGGCATACATAGTAAACTTTAGGGTCACGCTGTGTACCCCCTAATTGACCTATAATTATTTCCTGTGGTAGGATACACTATAACCCTGTAATATAATACGTGGTCCAATTTAAAAATTATAGGTCAATATTAAGGTCAGATACCGTGCCGTTAGTTAACATAGAAAAGTGTCTTCGAATTTCCTTGTTTTAATGCACTATTTAAAATATACATAGTGTACCCCCTAATTGACCTATAATTATTTCCTGTGGTAGGGTGCACTATTACCCTGTAATATAATACCTGGTCCAATTTAAATATTATGGGTCAATATTAAGGTCTGATATTGCGCCTTGCGCTAGTTAACCATTGAAAGATGTCTTTGAATTTTTAAAGCATTTTAGAACGCTTATTTCTTCATTTTAAGCTTCTCAGAACACTTTATTTCGCATAGGCATACATAGTAAAATTTAGGGTCACGCTGTGTACCCCCTAAATGACCTATAATTATTTCCTGTGGTAGGGCACACTATTACCCTGTAATATAATACGTGGTCCAATTTAAAAATTATAGGTCAATATTAAGGTCCGATACCGTGCCGTTAGTTAACATAGAAAAATGTCTTTGAATTTTTAAAGCATTTTAGAACGCTTATTTCCTCATTTTAAGCTTCTCAGAACACTTTATTTCGCATAGGCATACATAGTAAACTTTAGGGTCACTCTGTGTACCCCCTAATTGACCTATAATTATTTCCTGTGGTAGGGTACACTATAACCCTGTAATATAATACGTGGTCCAGTTTAAAAATTATAGGTCAATATTAAGGTCCGATACCGTGCCGTTAGTTAACATAGAAAAGTGTCTTCGTATTTCCTTGTTTTAATGCACTATTTAAAATATACATAGTGTATCCCCTAATTGACCTATAATTATTTCCTGTGGTAGGGTACACTATTACCCTGTAATATAATACCTGGTCCAATTTAAATATTATGGGTCAATATTAAGGTCTGATATTGCGCCTTGCGCTAGTTAACCATTGAAAGAAGTCTTTGAATTTTTAAAGCATTTTAGAACGCTTATTTCTTCATTTTAAGCTTCTCAGAACACTCTATTTCGCATAAGCATACATAGTAAAATTTAGGGTCACGCTGTGTACCCCCTAAATGACCTATAATTATTTCCTGTGGAAGGGTACACTATTACCCTGTAATATAATACGTGGTCCAATTTAAAAATTATAGGTCAATATTAAGGTCCGATACCGTGCCGTTAGTTAACATTGAAAAATGTCTTTGAATTTTTAAAGCATTTTAGAACGCTTATTTCCTCATTTTAAGCTTCTCAGAACACTTTATTTCGCATAGGCATACATAGTAAACTTTAGGGTCACGCTGTGTACCCCCTAATTGACCTATAATTATTTCCTGTGGTAGGATACACTATAACCCTGTAATATAATACGTGGTCCAATTTAAAAATTATAGGTCAATATTAAGGTCAGATACCGTGCCGTTAGTTAACATAGAAAAGTGTCTTCGAATTTCCTTGTTTTAATGCACTATTTAAAATATACATAGTGTACCCCCTAATTGACCTATAATTATTTCCTGTGGTAGGGTACACTATTACCCTCAGATATAATACCTGGTTCAAGTTAAATATTATGGGTCAATATTAAGGTCTGATATTGCGCCTTGCGTTAGTTAACCATTGAAAGATGTCTTTGAATTTTTAAAGCATTTTAGAACGCTTATTTCTTCATTTTAAGCATCTCAGAACACTCTATTTCGCATAGGCATACATAGTAAACTTTAGGGTCACGCTGTGTACCCCCTAATTGACCTATAATTATTTCCTGTTGTAGGGTACACTATTACCCTGTAATATAATAGGTGGTCCAATTTAAAAATTATAGGTCAATATTAAGGTCCGATACCGTGCCGTTAGTTAGCATAGAAAAATGTCTTTGAATTTTTAAAGCATTTTAGAACGCTTATTTCCTCATTTTAAGCTTCTCAGAACACTTTATTTCGCATAGGCATACATAGTAAACTTTAGGGTCACTCTGTGTACCCCCTAATTGACCTATAATTATTTCCTGTGGTAGGGTACACTATAACCCTGTAATATAATACGTGGTCCAGTTTAAAAATTATAGGTCAATATTAAGGTCCGATACCGTGCCGTTAGTTAACATAGAAAAGTGTCTTCGTATTTCCTTGTTTTAATGCACTATTTAAAATATACATAGTGTATCCCCTAATTGACCTATAATTATTTCCTGTGGTAGGGTACACTATTACCCTGTAATATAATACCTGGTCCAATTGAAATATTATGGTTCCATATTAAGGTCTGATATCGCGCCTTGCGTTAGTTAACCATTGAAAGATGTCTTTGAATTTTTAAAGCATTTTAGAACGCTTATTTCTTCATTTTAAGCTTCTCAGAACACTCTATTTCGCATAGGCATAAATAGTAAATTTTAGGGTCATGCTGTGTACCACCTAATTGACCTATAATTATTTCCTGTGGTAAGGTACACTATTACCCTGTAATATAATACGTGGTACAATTTAAAAATTATAGGTCAATATTAAGGTCCGATACCGTGCCGTTAGTTAACATAGAAAAGTGTCTTCGTATTTCCTTGTTTTAATGCACTATTTAAAATATACATAGTGTACCCCCTAATTGACCTATAATTATTTCCTGTGGTAGGGTGCACTATTACCCTGTAATATAATACCTGGTCCAATTTAAATATTATGGGTCAATCTTAAGGTCTGATATTGCGCCTTGCGCTAGTTAACCATTGAAAGATGTCTTTGAATTTTTAAAGCATTTTAGAACGCTTATTTCTTCATTTTAAGCTTCTCAGAACACTTTATTTCGCATAGGCATACATAGTAAAATTTAGGGTCACGCTGTGTACCCCCTAAATGACCTATAATTATTTCCTGTGGTAGGGCACACTATTACCCTGTAATATAATACGTGGTCCAATTTAAAAATTATAGGTCAATATTAAGGTCCGATACCGTGCCGTTAGTTAACATAGAAAAATGTCTTTGAATTTTTAAAGCATTTTAGAACGCTTATTTCCTCATTTTAAGCTTCTCAGAACACTTTATTTCGCATAGGCATACATAGTAAACTTTAGGGTCACTCTGTGTACCCCCTAATTGACCTATAATTATTTCCTGTGGTAGGGTACACTATAACCCTGTAATATAATACGTGGTCCAGTTTAAAAATTATAGGTCAATATTAAGGTCCGATACCGTGCCGTTAGTTAACATAGAAAAGTGTCTTCGTATTTCCTTGTTTTAATGCACTATTTAAAATATACATAGTGTATCCCCTAATTGACCTATAATTATTTCCTGTGGTAGGGTACACTATTACCCTGTAATATAATACCTGGTCCAATTTAAATATTATGGGTCAATATTAAGGTCTGATATTGCGCCTTGCGCTAGTTAACCATTGAAAGAAGTCTTTGAATTTTTAAAGCATTTTAGAACGCTTATTTCTTCATTTTAAGCTTCTCAGAACACTCTATTTCGCATAAGCATACATAGTAAAATTTAGGGTCACGCTGTGTACCCCCTAAATGACCTATAATTATTTCCTGTGGAAGGGTACACTATTACCCTGTAATATAATACGTGGTCCAATTTAAAAATTATAGGTCAATATTAAGGTCCGATACCGTGCCGTTAGTTAACATTGAAAAATGTCTTTGAATTTTTAAAGCATTTTAGAACGCTTATTTCCTCATTTTAAGCTTCTCAGAACACTTTATTTCGCATAGACATACATAGTAAACTTTAAGGTCACGCTGTGTACCCCCTAATTGACCTATAATTATTTCCTGTGGTAGGATACACTATAACCCTGTAATATAATACGTGGTCCAATTTAAAAATTATAGGTCAATATTAAGGTCAGATACCGTGCCGTTAGTTAACATAGAAAAGTGTCTTCGAATTTCCTTGTTTTAATGCACTATTTAAAATATACATAGTGTACCCCCTAATTGACCTATAATTATTTCCTGTGGTAGGGTACACTATTACCCTCAGATATAATACCTGGTTCAAGTTAAATATTATGGGTCAATATTAAGGTCTGATATTGCGCCTTGCGTTAGTTAACCATTGAAAGATGTCTTTGAATTTTTAAAGCATTTTAGAACGCTTATTTCTTCATTTTAAGCATCTCAGAACACTCTATTTCGCATAGGCATACATAGTAAACTTTAGGGTCACGCTGTGTACCCCCTAATTGACCTATAATTATTTCCTGTTGTAGGGTACACTATTACCCTGTAATATAATAGGTGGTCCAATTTAAAAATTATAGGTCAATATTAAGGTCCGATACCGTGCCGTTAGTTAGCATAGAAAAATGTCTTTGAATTTTTAAAGCATTTTAGAACGCTTATTTCCTCATTTTAAGCTTCTCAGAACACTTCATTTCGCATAGGCATACATAGAAAACTTTAGGGTCACTCTGCGTACCCCCTAATTGACCTATAATTATTTCCTGTGGTAGGGTACACTATAACCCTGTAATATAATACGTGGTCCAATTTAAAAATTATAGGTCAATATTAAGGTCCGATACCGTGCCGTTAGTTAACATAGAAAAGTGTCTTCGTATTTTCTTGTTTTAATGCACTATTTAAAACATACATAGTGTACCCCCTAATTGACCTATAATTATTTCCTGTTGTAGGGTACACTATTACCCTGTAATATAATACCTGGTCCAATTGAAATATTATGGTTCCATATTAAGGTCTGATATCGCGCCTTGCGTTAGTTAACCATTGAAAGATGTCTTTGAATTTTTAAAGCATTTTAGAACGCTTATTTCTTCATTTTAAGCTTCTCAGAACACTCTATTTCGCATAGGAATACATAGTAAATTTTAGGGTCATGCTGTGTACCACCTAATTGACCTATAATTATTTCCTGTGGTAAGGTACACTATTACCCTGTAATATAATACGTGGTACAATTTAAAAATTATAGGTCAATATTAAGGTCCGATACCGTGCCGTTAGTTAACATAGAAAAGTGTCTTCGTATTTCCTTGTTTAATGCACTATTTAAAATATACATAGTGTACCCCCTAATTGACCTATAATTATTTCCTGTGGTAGGGTGCACTATTACCCTGTAATATAATACGTGGTCCAATTTAAAAATTATAGGTCAATATTAAGGTCCGATACCGTGCCGTTAGTTAACATAGAAAAATGTCTTTGAATTTTTAAAGCATTTTAGAACGCTTATTTCCTCATTTTAAGCTTCTCAGAACACTTTATTTCGCATAGGCATACATAGTAAACTTTAGGGTCACTCTGTGTACCCCCTAATTGACCTATAATTATTTCCTGTGGTAGGGTACACTATAACCCTGTAATATAATACGTGGTCCAGTTTAAAAATTATAGGTCAATATTAAGGTCCGATACCGTGCCGTTAGTTAACATAGAAAAGTGTCTTCGTATTTCCTTGTTTTAATGCACTATTTAAAATATACATAGTGTATCCCCTAATTGACCTATAATTATTTCCTGTGGTAGGGTACACTATTACCCTGTAATATAATACCTGGTCCAATTGAAATATTATGGTTCCATATTAAGGTCTGATATTGCGCCTTGCGCTAGTGAACCATTGAAAGATGTCTTTGAATTTTTAAAGCATTTTAGAACGCTTATTTCTTCATTTTAAGCTTCTCAGAACACTCTATTTCGCATAAGCATACATAGTAAAATTTAGGGTCACGCTGTGTACCCCCTAAATGACCTATAATTATTTCCTGTGGTAGGGTACACTATTACCCTGTAATATAATACGTGGTCCAATTTAAAAATTATAGGTCAATATTAAGGTCCGATACCGTGCCGTTAGTTAACATTGAAAAATGTCTTTGAATTTTTAAAGCATTTTAGAACGCTTATTTCCTCATTTTAAGCTTCTCAGAACACTTTATTTCGCATAGGCATACATAGTAAACTTTAGGGTCACGCTGTGTACCCCCTAATTGACCTATAATTATTTCCTGTGGTAGGATACACTATAACCCTGTAATATAATACGTGGTCCAATTTAAAAATTATAGGTCAATATTAAGGTCAGATACCGTGCCGTTAGTTAACATAGAAAAGTGTCTTCGAATTTCCTTGTTTTAATGCACTATTTAAAATATACATAGTGTACCCCCTAATTGACCTATAATTATTTCCTGTGGTAGGGTACACTATTACCCTCAGATATAATACCTGGTTCAAGTTAAATATTATGGGTCAATATTAAGGTCTGATATTGCGCCTTGCGTTAGTTAACCATTGAAAGATGTCTTTGAATTTTTAAAGCATTTTAGAACGCTTATTTCTTCATTTTAAGCACCTCAGAACACTCTATTTCGCATAGGCATACATAGTAAACTTTAGGGTCACGCTGTGTACCCCCTAAATGACCTATAATTTTTTCCTGTGGTAGGGCACACTATTACCCTGTAATATAATACGTGGTCCAATTTAAAAATTATAGGTCAATATTAAGGTCCGATACCGTGTCGTTAGTTAACATAGAAAAATGTCTTTGAATTTTTAAAGCACTTTAGAACGCTTATTTCCTCATTTTAAGCTTCTCAGAACACTTTATTTCGCATAGGCATACATAGTAAACTTTAGGGTCACTCTGTGTACCCCCTAATTGACCTATAATTATTTCCTGTGGTAGGGTACACTATAACCCTGTAATATAATACGTGGTCCAGTTTAAAAATTATAGGTCAATATTAAGGTCCGATACCGTGCCGTTAGTTAACATAGAAAAGTGTCTTCGTATTTCCTTGTTTTAATGCACTATTTAAAATATACATAGTGTATCCCCTAATTGACCTATAATTATTTCCTGTGGTAGGGTACACTATTACCCTGTAATATAATACCTGGTCCAATTGAAATATTATGGTTCCATATTAAGGTCTGATATCGCGCCTTGCGTTAGTTAACCATTGAAAGATGTCTTTGAATTTTTAAAGCATTTTAGAACGCTTATTTCTTCATTTTAAGCTTCTCAGAACACTTTATTTCGCATAGGCATACATAGTAAAATTTAGGGTCAAGCTGTGTACCCCCTAAATGACCTATAATTATTTCCTGTGGTAGGGCACACTATTACCCTGTAATATAATACGTGGTCCAATTTAAAAATTATAGGTCAATATTAAGGTCCGATACCGTGCCGTTAGTTAACATAGAAAAATGTCTTTGAATTTTTAAAGCATTTTAGAACGCTTATTTCCTCATTTTAAGCTTCTCAGAACACTTTATTTCGCATAGGCATACACAGTAAACTTTAGGGTCACTCTGCGTACCCCCTAATTGACCTATAATTATTTCCTGTGATAGGGTACACTATAACCCTGTAATATAATACGTGGTCCAATTTACAAATTATAGGTCAATATTAAGGTCCGATACCGTGCCGTTAGTTAACATAGAAAAGTGTCTTCGTATTTCCTTGTTTTAATGCACTATTTAAAATATAAATAGTGTACCCCCTAATTGACCTATAATTATTTCCTGTGGTAGGGTACACTATTACCCTGTAATACAATACCTTGTTCAATTTAAATATTATGGGTCAATATTAAGGTTTGATATTGCGCCTTGCGTTAGTTAACCATTGAAAGATGTCTTTGAATTTTTAAAGCATTTTAGAACGCTTATTTCTTCATTTTAAGCTTCTCAGAACACTTTATTTCGCATAGGCATACATAGTAAACTTTAGGGTCACGCTGTGTACCCCCTAATTGACCTATAATTATTTCCTGTGGTAGGGTACACTATTACCCTGTAATATAATAGGTGGTCCAATTTAAAAATTATAGGTCAATATTAAGGTCCGATACCGTGCCGTTAGTTAGCATAGAAAAATGTCTTTGAATTTTTAAAGCATTTTAGAACGCTTATTTCCTCATTTTAAGCTTCTCAGAACACTTTATTTCGCATAGGCATACATAGTAAACTTTAGGGTCACTCTGTGTACCCCCTAATTGACCTATAATTATTTCCTGTGGTAGGGTACACTATAACCCTGTAATATAATACGTGGTCCAATTTAAAAATTATAGGTCAATATTAAGGTCCGATACCGTGCCGTTAGTTAACATAGAAAAGTGTCTTCGTATTTTCTTGTTTTAATGCACTATTTAAAACATACATAGTGTACCCCCTAATTGACCTATAATTATTTCCTGTTGTAGGGTACACTATTACCCTGTAATATAATACCTGGTCCAATTGAAATATTATGGTTCCATATTAAGGTCTGATATCGCGCCTTGCGTTAGTTAACCATTGAAAGATGTCTTTGAATTTTTAAAGCATTTTAGAACGCTTATTTCTTCATTTTAAGCTTCTCAGAACACTCTATTTCGCATAGGCATACATAGTAAATTTTAGGGTCATGCTGTGTACCACCTAATTGACCTATAATTATTTCCTGTGGTAAGGTACACTATTACCCTGTAATATAATACGTGGTACAATTTAAAAATTATAGGTCAATATTAAGGTCCGATACCGTGCCGTTAGTTAACATAGAAAAGTGTCTTCGTATTTCCTTGTTTTAATGCACTATTTAAAATATACATAGTGTACCCCCTAATTGACCTATAATTATTTCCTGTGGTAGGGTACACTATTACCCTGTAATACAATACCTTGTTCAATTTAAATATTATGGGTCAATATTAAGGTTTGATATTGCGCCTTGCGTTAGTTAACCATTGAAAGATGTCTTTGAATTTTTAAAGCATTTTAGAACGCTTATTTCTTCATTTTAAGCTTCTCAGAACACTTTATTTCGCATAGGCATACATAGTAAACTTTAGGGTCACGCTGTGTACCCCCTAATTGACCTATAATTATTTCCTGTGGTAGGGTACACTATTACCCTGTAATATAATAGGTGGTCCAATTTAAAAATTATAGGTCAATATTAAGGTCCGATACCGTGCCGTTAGTTAGCATAGAAAAATGTCTTTGAATTTTTAAAGCATTTTAGAACGCTTATTTCCTCATTTTAAGGTTCTCAGAACACTTTATTTCGCATAGGCATACATAGTAAACTTTAGGGTCACTCTGCGTACCCCCTAATTGACCTATAATTATTTCCTGTGATAGGGTACACTATAACCCTGTAATATAATACGTGGTCCAATTTACAAATTATAGGTCAATATTAAGGTCCGATACCGTGCCGTTAGTTAACATAGAAAAGTGTCTTCGTATTTTCTTGTTTTAATGCACTATTTAAAACATACATAGTGTACCCCCTAATTGACCTATAATTATTTCCTGTTGTAGGGTACACTATTACCCTATAATATAATACCTGGTCCAATTGAAATATTATGGTTCCATATTAAGGTCTGATATCGCGCCTTGCGTTAGTTAACCATTGAAAGATGTCTTTGAATTTTTAAAGCATTTTAGAACGCTTATTTCTTCATTTTAAGCTTCTCAGAACACTCTATTTCGCATAGGCATACATAGTAAATTTTAGGGTCATGCTGTGTACCACCTAATTGACCTATAATTATTTCCTGTGGTAAGGTACACTATTACCCTGTAGAATAATACGTGGTACAATTTAAAATTTATAGGTCAATATTAAGCTCCGATACCGTGCCGTTAGTTAACATAGAAAAGTGTCTTCGTATTTCCTTGTTTTAATGCACTATTTAAAATATACATAGTGTATCCCCTAATTGACCTATAATTATTTCCTGTGGTAGGGTACACTATTACCCTGTAATATAATACCTGGTCCAATTGAAATATTATGGTTCCATATTAAGGTCTGATATCGCGCCTTGCGTTAGTTAACCATTGAAAGATGTCTTTGAATTTTTAAAGCATTTTAGAACGCTTATTTCTTCATTTTAAGCTTCTCAGAACACTCTATTTCGCATAGGCATACATAGTAAATTTTAGGGTCATGCTGTGTACCACCTAATTGTCCTATAATTATTTCCTGTGGTAAGGTACACTATTACCCTGTAATATAATACGTGGTACAATTTAAAAATTATAGGTCAATATTAAGGTCCGATACCGTGCCGTTAGTTAACATAGAAAAGTGTCTTCGTATTTCCTTGTTTTAATGCACTATTTAAAATATACATAGTGTACCCCCTAATTGACCTATAATTATTTCCTATGGTAGGGTGCACTATTACCCTGTAATATAATACCTGGTCCAATTTAAATATTATGGGTCAATATTAAGGTCTGATATTGCGCCTTGCGCTAGTTAACCATTGAAAGATGTCTTTGAATTTTTAAAACATTTTAGAACGCTTATTTCTTCATTTTAAGCTTCTCAGAACACTCTATTTCGCATAAGCATACATAGTAAAATTTAGGGTCACGCTGTGTACCCCCTAAATGACCTATAATTATTTCCTGTGGTAGGGTACACTATTACCCTGTAATATAATACGTGGTCCAATTTAAAAATTATAGGTCAATATTAAGGTCCGATACCGTGCCGTTAGTTAACATTGAAAAATGTCTTTGAATTTTTAAAGCATTTTAGAACGCTTATTTCCTCATTTTAAGCTTCTCAGAACACTTTATTTCGCATAGGCATACATAGTAAACTTTAGGGTCACGCTGTGTACCCCCTAATTGACCTATAATTATTTCCTGTGGTAGGATACACTATATCCCTGCAATATAATACGTGGTCCAATTTAAAAATTATAGGTCAATATTAAGGTCAGATACCGTGCCGTTAGTTAACATAGAAAAGTGTCTTCGAATTTCCTTGTTTTAATGCACTATTTAAAATATACATAGTGTACCCCCTAATTGACCTATAATTATTTCCTGTGGTAGGGTACACTATTACCCTCAGATATAATACCTGGTTCAAGTTAAATATTATGGGTCAATATTAAGGTCTGATATTGCGCCTTGCGTTAGTTAACCATTGAAAGATGTCTTTGAATTTTTAAAGCATTTTAGAACGCTTATTTCTTCATTTTAAGCATCTCAGAACACTCTATTTCGCATAGGCATACATAGTAAACTTTAGGGTCACGCTGTGTACCCCCTAATTGACCTATAAATATTTCCTGTTGTAGGGTACACTATTACCCTGTAATATAATAGGTGGTCCAATTTAAAAATTATAGGTCAATATTAAGGTCCGATACCGTGCCGTTAGTTAACATAGAAAAATGTCTTTGAATTTTTTAAGCATTTTAGAATGCTTATTTCCTCATTTTAAGCTTCTCAGAACACTTTATTTCGCATAGGCATACATAGTAAAATTTAGGGTCACGCTGTGTACCCCCTAAATAACCTATAATTAATTCCTGTGGTAGGGTACACTATTACCCTGTAATATAATACGTGGTCCAATGTAAAAATTATAGGTCAATATTAAGTTCCGATACCGTGCTGTTAGTTAACATTGAAAAATGTCGTCGTATTTCCTTGTTTTAATGCACTATTTAAAATATACATAGTGTACCCCCTAATTGACCTATAATTATTTCCTGTGGTAGGGTACACTATTACCTTGTAATACAATACCTTGTTCAATTTAAATATTATGGGTCAATATTAAGGTTTGATATTGCGCCTTGCGTTAGTTAACCATTGAAAGATGTCTTTGAATTTTTAAAGCATTTTAGAACGCTTATTTCTTCATTTTAAGCTTCTCAGAACACTTTATTTCGCATAGGCATACATAGTAAACTTTAGGGTCACGCTGTGTACCCCCTAATTGACCTATAATTATTTCCTGTGGTAGGGTACACTATTACCCTGTAATATAATAGGTGGTCCAATTTAAAAATTATAGGTCAATATTAAGGTCCGATACCGTGCCGTTAGTTAGCATAGAAAAATGTCTTTGAATTTTTAAAGCATTTTAGAACGCTTATTTCCTCATTTTAAGCTTCTCAGAACACTTTATTTCGCATAGGCATACATAGTAAACTTTAGGGTCACTCTGCGTACCCCCTAATTGACCTATAATTATTTCCTGTGATAGGGTACACTATAACCCTGTAATATAATACGTGGTCCAATTTACAAATTATAGGTCAATATTAAGGTCCGATACCGTGCCGTTAGTTAACATAGAAAAGTGTCTTCGTATTTCCTTGTTTTAATGCACTATTTAAAATATAAATAGTGTACCCCCTAATTGACCTATAATTATTTCCTGTGGTAGGGTACACTATTACCCTGTAATACAATACCTTGTTCAATTTAAATATTATGGGTCAATATTAAGGTTTGATATTGCGCCTTGCGTTAGTTAACCATTGAAAGATGTCTTTGAATTTTTAAAGCATTTTAGAACGCTTATTTCTTCATTTTAAGCTTCTCAGAACACTTTATTTCGCATAGGCATACATAGTAAACTTTAGGGTCACGCTGTGTACCCCCTAATTGACCTATAATTATTTCCTGTGGTAGGGTACACTATTACCCTGTAATATAATAGGTGGTCCAATTTAAAAATTATAGGTCAATATTAAGGTCCGATACCGTGCCGTTAGTTAGCATAGAAAAATGTCTTTGAATTTTTAAAGCATTTTAGAACGCTTATTTCCTCATTTTAAGCTTCTCAGAACACTTTATTTCGCATAGGCATACATAGTAAACTTTAGGGTCACTCTGTGTACCCCCTAATTGACCTATAATTATTTCCTGTGGTAGGGTACACTATAACCCTGTAATATAATACGTGGTCCAATTTAAAAATTATAGGTCAATATTAAGGTCCGATACCGTGCCGTTAGTTAACATAGAAAAGTGTCTTCGTATTTTCTTGTTTTAATGCACTATTTAAAACATACATAGTGTACCCCCTAATTGACCTATAATTATTTCCTGTTGTAGGGTACACTATTACCCTGTAATATAATACCTGGTCCAATTGAAATATTATGGTTCCATATTAAGGTCTGATATCGCGCCTTGCGTTAGTTAACCATTGAAAGATGTCTTTGAATTTTTAAAGCATTTTAGAACGCTTATTTCTTCATTTTAAGCTTCTCAGAACACTCTATTTCGCATAGGCATACATAGTAAATTTTAGGGTCATGCTGTGTACCACCTAATTGACCTATAATTATTTCCTGTGGTAAGGTACACTATTACCCTGTAATATAATACGTGGTACAATTTAAAAATTATAGGTCAATATTAAGGTCCGATACCGTGCCGTTAGTTAACATAGAAAAGTGTCTTCGTATTTCCTTGTTTTAATGCACTATTTAAAATATACATAGTGTACCCCCTAATTGACCTATAATTATTTCCTGTGGTAGGGTACACTATTACCCTGTAATACAATACCTTGTTCAATTTAAATATTATGGGTCAATATTAAGGTTTGATATTGCGCCTTGCGTTAGTTAACCATTGAAAGATGTCTTTGAATTTTTAAAGCATTTTAGAACGCTTATTTCTTCATTTTAAGCTTCTCAGAACACTTTATTTCGCATAGGCATACATAGTAAACTTTAGGGTCACGCTGTGTACCCCCTAATTGACCTATAATTATTTCCTGTGGTAGGGTACACTATTACCCTGTAATATAATAGGTGGTCCAATTTAAAAATTATAGGTCAATATTAAGGTCCGATACCGTGCCGTTAGTTAGCATAGAAAAATGTCTTTGAATTTTTAAAGCATTTTAGAACGCTTATTTCCTCATTTTAAGCTTCTCAGAACACTTTATTTCGCATAGGCATACATAGTAAACTTTAGGGTCACTCTGCGTACCCCCTAATTGACCTATAATTATTTCCTGTGATAGGGTACACTATAACCCTGTAATATAATACGTGGTCCAATTTACAAATTATAGGTCAATATTAAGGTCCGATACCGTGCCGTTAGTTAACATAGAAAAGTGTCTTCGTATTTCCTTGTTTTAATGCACTATTTAAAATATAAATAGTGTACCCCCTAATTGACCTATAATTATTTCCTGTGGTAGGGTACACTATTACCCTGTAATACAATACCTTGTTCAATTTAAATATTATGGGTCAATATTAAGGTTTGATATTGCGCCTTGCGTTAGTTAACCATTGAAAGATGTCTTTGAATTTTTAAAGCATTTTAGAACGCTTATTTCTTCATTTTAAGCTTCTCAGAACACTTTATTTCGCATGGGCATACATAGTAAACTTTAGGGTCACGCTGTGTACCCCCTAATTGACCTATAATTATTTCCTGTGGTAGGGTACACTATTACCCTGTAATATAATAGGTGGTCCAATTTAAAAATTATAGGTCAATATTAAGGTCCGATACCGTGCCGTTAGTTAGCATAGAAAAATGTCTTTGAATTTTCAAAGCATTTTAGAACGCTTATTTCCTCATTTTAAGCTTCTCAGAACACTTTATTTCGCATAGGCATACATAGTAAACTTTAGGGTCACTCTGCGTACCCCCTAATTGACCTATAATTATTTCCTGTGGTAGGGTACACTATAACCCTGTAATATAATACGTGGTCCAATTTACAAATTATAGGTCAATATTAAGGTCCGATACCGTGCCGTTAGTTAACATAGAAAAGTGTCTTCGTATTTCCTTGTTTTAATGCACTATTTAAAATATACATAGTGTACCCCCTAATTGACCTATAATTATTTCCTGTGGTAGGGTACACTATTACCCTGTAATATAATACCTGGTCCAATTTAAATATTATGGGTCAATATTAAGGTCTGATATTGCGCCTTGCGTTAGTTAACCATTGAAAGATGTCTTTGAATTTTTAAAGCATTTTTGAACTCTTATTTCTTCATTTTAAGCATCTCAGAACACTCTATTTCGCATAGGCATACATAGTAAAATTTAGGGTCACTCTGTGTACCCCCTAATTGACCTATAATTATTTCCTGTGGTAGGGTACACTATAACCCTGTAATATAATACGTGGTCCAATTTAAAAATTATAGGTCAATATTAAGGTCCGATACCGTGCCGTTAGTTAACATAGAAAAGTGTCTTCGTATTTTCTTGTTTTAATGCACTATTTAAAACATACATAGTGTACCCCCTAATTGACCTATAATTATTTCCTGTTGTAGGGTACACTATTACCCTGTAATATAATACCTGGTCCAATTTAAATATTATGGGTCAATATTAAGGTCTGATATTGCGCCTTGCGTTAGTTAACCATTGAAAGATGTCTTTGAATTTTTAAAGCATTTTTGAACGCTTATTTCTTCATTTTAAGCATCTCAGAACACTCTATTTCGCATAGGCATACATAGTAAAATTTAGGGTCACGCTGTGTACCCCCTAAATGACCTATAAATATTTCCTGTGGTAGGGTACACTATTACCCTGTAATATAATACGTGGTCCAATTTAAAAATTATAGGTCAATATTAAGGTCCGATACCGTGCCGTTAGTTAACATAGAAAAATGTCTTTGAATTTTTAAAGCATTTTAGAATGCTTATTTCCTCATTTTAAGCTTCTCAGAACACTTTATTTCGCATAGGCATACATAGTAAAATTTAGGGTCACGCTGTGTACCCCCTAAATAACCTATAATTAATTCCTGTGGTAGGGTACACTATTACCCTGTAATATAATACGTGGTCCAATGTAAAAATTATAGGTCAATATTAAGTTCCGATACCGTGCTGTTAGTTAACATTGAAAAATGTCGTCGTATTTCCTTGTTTTAATGCACTATTTAAAATATACATAGTGTACCCCCTAATTGACCTATAATTATTTCCTGTGGTAGGGTACACTATTACCTTGTAATACAATACCTTGTTCAATTTAAATATTATGGGTCAATATTAAGGTTTGATATTGCGCCTTGCGTTAGTTAACCATTGAAAGATGTCTTTGAATTTTTAAAGCATTTTAGAACGCTTATTTCTTCATTTTAAGCTTCTCAGAACACTTTATTTCGCATAGGCATACATAGTAAACTTTAGGGTCACGCTGTGTACCCCCTAATTGACCTATAATTATTTCCTGTGGTAGGGTACACTATTAACCTGTAATATAATAGGTGGTCCAATTTAAAAATTATAGGTCAATATTAAGGTCCGATACCGTGCCGTTAGTTAGCATAGAAAAATGTCTTTGAATTTTTAAAGCATTTTAGAACGCTTATTTCCTCATTTTAAGCTTCTCAGAACACTTTATTTCGCATAGGCATACATAGTAAACTTTAGGGTCACTCTGCGTACCCCCTAATTGACCTATAATTATTTCCTGTGATAGGGTACACTATAACCCTCTAATATAATACGTGGTCCAATTTACAAATTATAGGTCAATATTAAGGTCCGATACCGTGCCGTTAGTTAACATAGAAAAGTGTCTTCGTATTTCCTTGTTTTAATGCACTATTTAAAATATAAATAGTGTACCCCCTAATTGACCTATAATTATTTCCTGTGGTAGGGTACACTATTACCCTGTAATACAATACCTTGTTCAATTTAAATATTATGGGTCAATATTAAGGTTTGATATTGCGCCTTGCGTTAGTTAACCATTGAAAGATGTCTTTGAATTTTTAAAGCATTTTAGAACGCTTATTTCTTCATTTTAAGCTTCTCAGAACACTTTATTTCGCATAGGCATACATAGTAAACTTTAGGGTCACGCTGTGTACCCCCTAATTGACCTATAATTATTTCCTGTGGTAGGGTACACTATTACCCTGTAATATAATAGGTGGTCCAATTTAAAATTTATAGGTCAATATTAAGGTCCGATACCGTGCCGTTAGTTAGCATAGAAAAATGTCTTTGAATTTTTAAAGCATTTTAGAACGCTTATTTCCTCATTTTAAGCTTCTCAGAACACTTTATTTCGCATAGGCATACATAGTAAACTTTAGGGTCACTCTGCGTACCCCCTAATTGACCTATAATTATATCCTGTGGTAGGGTACACTATAACCCTGTAATATAATACGTGGTCCAATTTACAAATTATAGGTCAATATTAAGGTCCGATACCGTGCCGTTAGTTAACATAGAAAAGTGTCTTCGTATTTCCTTGTTTTAATGCACTATTTAAAATATACATAGTGTACCCCCTAATTGACCTATAATTATTTCCTGTGGTAGGGTACACTATTACCCTGTAATATAATACCTGGTCCAATTTAAATATTATGGGTCAATATTAAGGTCTGATATTGCGCCTTGCGTTAGTTAACCATTGAAAGATGGCTTTGAATTTTTAAAGCATTTTTGAACTCTTATTTCTTCATTTTAAGCATCTCAGAACACTCTATTTCGCATAGGCATACATAGTAAAATTTAGGGTCACGCTGTGTACAACCTAAATGACCTATAATTATTTCCTGTGGTAGGGTACACTATTTCCCTGTAATATAATACGTGGTCCAATTTAAAAATTATAGGTCAATATTAAGGTCCGATACCGTGCCGTTAGTTAACATAGAAAAATGTCTTTGAATTTTTAAAGCATTTTAGAACGCTTATTTCCTCATTTTAAGCTTCTCAGAACACTTTATTTCGCATAGGCATACATAGTAAACTTTAGGGTCACTCTGTGTACCCCCTAATTGACCTATAATTATTTCCTGTGGTAGGGTACACTATAACCCTGTAATATAATACGTGGTCCAATTTAAAAATTATAGGTCAATATTAAGGTCCGATACCGTGCCGTTAGTTAACATAGAAAAGTGTCTTCGTATTTTCTTGTTTTAATGCACTATTTAAAACATACATAGTGTACCCCCTAATTGACCTATAATTATTTCCTGTTGTAGGGTACACTATTACCCTGTAATATAATACCTGGTCCAATTGAATTATTATGGTTCCATATTAAGGTCTGATATCGCGCCTTGCGTTAGTTAACCATTGAAAGATGTCTTTGAATTTTTAAAGCATTTTAGAACGCTTATTTCTTCATTTTAAGCTTCTCAGAACACTCTATTTCGCATAGGCATACATAGTAAATTTTAGGGTCATGCTGTGTACCACCTAATTGACCTATAATTATTTCCTGTGGTAAGGTACACTATTACCCTGTAATATAATACGTGGTACAATTTAAAAATTATAGGTCAATATTAAGGTCCGATACCGTGCCGTTAGTTAACATAGAAAAGTGTCTTCGTATTTCCTTGTTTTAATGCACTATTTAAAATATACATAGTGTACCCCCTAATTGACCTATAATTATTTCCTGTGGTAGGGTACACTATTACCCTGTAATATAATACCTGGTCCAATTTAAATATTATGGGTCAATATTAAGGTCTGATATTGCGCCTTGCGTTAGTTAACCATTGAAAGATGTCTTTGAATTTTTAAAGCATTTTTGAACTCTTATTTCTTCATTTTAAGCATCTCAGAACACTCTATTTCGCATAGGCATACATAGTAAAATTTAGGGTCACTCTGTGTACCCCCTAATTGACCTATAATTATTTCCTGTGGTAGGGTACACTATAACCCTGTAATATAATACGTGGTCCAATTTAAAAATTATAGGTCAATATTAAGGTCCGATACCGTGCCGTTAGTTAACATAGAAAAATGTCTTTGAATTTTTAAAGCGTTTTAGAACGCTTATTTCCTCATTTTAAGCTTCTCAGAACACTTTATTTCGCATAGGCATACATAGTAAACTTTAGGGTCACTCTGTGTACCCCCTAATTGACCTATAATTATTTCCTGTGGTAGGGTACACTATAACCCTGTAATATAATACGTGGTCCAGTTTAAAAATTATAGGTCAATATTAAGGTCCGATACCGTGCCGTTAGTTAACATAGAAAAGTGTCTTCGTATTTCCTTGTTTTAATGCACTATTTAAAATATACATAGTGTATCCCCTAATTGACCTATAATTATTTCCTGTGGTAGGGTACACTATTACCCTGTAATATAATACCTGGTCCAATTGAAATATTATGGTTCCATATTAAGGTCTGATATCGCGCCTTGCGTTAGTTAACCATTGAAAGATGTCTTTGAATTTTTAAAGCATTTTAGAACGCTTATTTCTTCATTTTAAGCTTCTCAGAACACTCTATTTCGCATAGGCATACATAGTAAATTTTAGGGTCATGCTGTGTACCACCTAATTGACCTATAATTATTTCCTGTGGTAAGGTACACTATTACCCTGTAATATAATACGTGGTACAATTTAAAAATTATAGGTCAATATTAAGGTCCGATACCGTGCCGTTAGTTAACATAGAAAAGTGTCTTCGTATTTCCTTGTTTTAATGCACTATTTAAAATATACATAGTGTACCCCCTAATTGACCTATAATTATTTCCTGTGGTAGGGTACACTATTACCCTGTAATACAATACCTTGTTCAATTTAAATATTATGGGTCAATATTAAGGTTTGATATTGCGCCTTGCGTTAGTTAACCATTGAAAGATGTCTTTGAATTTTTAAAGCATTTTAGAACGCTTATTTCTTCATTTTAAGCTTCTCAGAACACTTTATTTCGCATAGGCATACATAGTAAACTTTAGGGTCACGCTGTGTACCCCCTAATTGACCTATAATTATTTCCTGTGGTAGGGTACACTATTACCCTGTAATATAATAGGTGGTCCAATTTAAAAATTATAGGTCAATATTAAGGTCCGATACCGTGCCGTTAGTTAGCATAGAAAAATGTCTTTGAATTTTTAAAGCATTTTAGAACGCTTATTTCCTCATTTTAAGCTTCTCAGAACACTTTATTTCGCATAGGCATACATAGTAAACTTTAGGGTCACTCTGCGTACCCCCTAATTGACCTATAATTATTTCCTGTGATAGGGTACACTATAACCCTGTAATATAATACGTGGTCCAATTTACAAATTATAGGTCAATATTAAGGTCCGATACCGTGCCGTTAGTTAACATAGAAAAGTGTCTTCGTATTTCCTTGTTTTAATGCACTATTTAAAATATAAATAGTGTACCCCCTAATTGACCTATAATTATTTCCTGTGGTAGGGTACACTATTACCCTGTAATACAATACCTTGTTCAATTTAAATATTATGGGTCAATATTAAGGTTTGATATTGCGCCTTGCGTTAGTTAACCATTGAAAGATGTCTTTGAATTTTTAAAGCATTTTAGAACGCTTATTTCTTCATTTTAAGCTTCTCAGAACACTTTATTTCGCATGGGCATACATAGTAAACTTTAGGGTCACGCTGTGTACCCCCTAATTGACCTATAATTATTTCCTGTGGTAGGGTACACTATTACCCTGTAATATAATAGGTGGTCCAATTTAAAAATTATAGGTCATTATTAAGGTCCGATACCGTGCCGTTAGTTAGCATAGAAAAATGTCTTTGAATTTTCAAAGCATTTTAGAACGCTTATTTCCTCATTTTAAGCTTCTCAGAACACTTTATTTCGCATAGGCATACATAGTAAACTTTAGGGTCACTCTGCGTACCCCCTAATTGACCTATAATTATTTCCTGTGGTAGGGTACACTATAACCCTGTAATATAATACGTGGTCCAATTTACAAATTATAGGTCAATATTAAGGTCCGATACCGTGCCGTTAGTTAACATAGAAAAGTGTCTTCGTATTTCCTTGTTTTAATGCACTATTTAAAATATACATAGTGTACCCCCTAATTGACCTATAATTATTTCCTGTGGTAGGGTACACTATTACCCTGTAATATAATACCTGGTCCAATTTAAATATTATGGGTCAATATTAAGGTCTGATATTGCGCCTTGCGTTAGTTAACCATTGAAAGATGTCTTTGAATTTTTAAAGCATTTTTGAACTCTTATTTCTTCATTTTAAGCATCTCAGAACACTCTATTTCGCATAGGCATACATAGTAAAATTTAGGGTCACTCTGTGTACCCCCTAATTGACCTATAATTATTTCCTGTGGTAGGGTACACTATAACCCTGTAATATAATACGTGGTCCAATTTAAAAATTATAGGTCAATATTAAGGTCCGATACCGTGCCGTTAGTTAACATAGAAAAGTGTCTTCGTATTTTCTTGTTTTAATGCACTATTTAAAACATACATAGTGTACCCCCTAATTGACCTATAATTATTTCCTGTTGTAGGGTACACTATTACCCTGTAATATAATACCTGGTCCAATTTAAATATTATGGGTCAATATTAAGGTCTGATATTGCGCCTTGCGTTAGTTAACCATTGAAAGATGTCTTTGAATTTTTAAAGCATTTTTGAACGCTTATTTCTTCATTTTAAGCATCTCAGAACACTCTATTTCGCATAGGCATACATAGTAAAATTTAGGGTCACGCTGTGTACCCCCTAAATGACCTATAAATATTTCCTGTGGTAGGGTACACTATTACCCTGTAATATAATACGTGGTCCAATTTAAAAATTATAGGTCAATATTAAGGTCCGATACCGTGCCGTTAGTTAACATAGAAAAATGTCTTTGAATTTTTAAAGCATTTTAGAATGCTTATTTCCTCATTTTAAGCTTCTCAGAACACTTTATTTCGCATAGGCATACATAGTAAAATTTAGGGTCACGCTGTGTACCCCCTAAATAACCTATAATTAATTCCTGTGGTAGGGTACACTATTACCCTGTAATATAATACGTGGTCCAATGTAAAAATTATAGGTCAATATTAAGTTCCGATACCGTGCTGTTAGTTAACATTGAAAAATGTCGTCGTATTTCCTTGTTTTAATGCACTATTTAAAATATACATAGTGTACCCCCTAATTGACCTATAATTATTTCCTGTGGTAGGGTACACTATTACCTTGTAATACAATACCTTGTTCAATTTAAATATTATGGGTCAATATTAAGGTTTGATATTGCGCCTTGCGTTAGTTAACCATTGAAAGATGTCTTTGAATTTTTAAAGCATTTTAGAACGCTTATTTCTTCATTTTAAGCTTCTCAGAACACTTTATTTCGCATAGGCATACATAGTAAACTTTAGGGTCACGCTGTGTACCCCCTAATTGACCTATAATTATTTCCTGTGGTAGGGTACACTATTACCCTGTAATATAATAGGTGGTCCAATTTAAAAATTATAGGTCAATATTAAGGTCCGATACCGTGCCGTTAGTTAGCATAGAAAAATGTCTTTGAATTTTTAAAGCATTTTAGAACGCTTATTTCCTCATTTTAAGCTTCTCAGAACACTTTATTTCGCATAGGCATACATAGTAAACTTTAGGGTCACTCTGCGTACCCCCTAATTGACCTATAATTATTTCCTGTGATAGGGTACACTATAACCCTCTAATATAATACGTGGTCCAATTTACAAATTATAGGTCAATATTAAGGTCCGATACCGTGCCGTTAGTTAACATAGAAAAGTGTCTTCGTATTTCCTTGTTTTAATGCACTATTTAAAATATAAATAGTGTACCCCCTAATTGACCTATAATTATTTCCTGTGGTAGGGTACACTATTACCCTGTAATACAATACCTTGTTCAATTTAAATATTATGGGTCAATATTAAGGTTTGATATTGCGCCTTGCGTTAGTTAACCATTGAAAGATGTCTTTGAATTTTTAAAGCATTTTAGAACGCTTATTTCTTCATTTTAAGCTTCTCAGAACACTTTATTTCGCATAGGCATACATAGTAAACTTTAGGGTCACGCTGTGTACCCCCTAATTGACCTATAATTATTTCCTGTGGTAGGGTACACTATTACCCTGTAATATAATAGGTGGTCCAATTTAAAATTTATAGGTCAATATTAAGGTCCGATACCGTGCCGTTAGTTAGCATAGAAAAATGTCTTTGAATTTTTAAAGCATTTTAGAACGCTTATTTCCTCATTTTAAGCTTCTCAGAACACTTTATTTCGCATAGGCATACATAGTAAACTTTAGGGTCACTCTGCGTACCCCCTAATTGACCTATAATTATATCCTGTGGTAGGGTACACTATAACCCTGTAATATAATACGTGGTCCAATTTACAAATTATAGGTCAATATTAAGGTCCGATACCGTGCCGTTAGTTAACATAGAAAAGTGTCTTCGTATTTCCTTGTTTTAATGCACTATTTAAAATATACATAGTGTACCCCCTAATTGACCTATAATTATTTCCTGTGGTAGGGTACACTATTACCCTGTAATATAATACCTGGTCCAATTTAAATATTATGGGTCAATATTAAGGTCTGATATTGCGCCTTGCGTTAGTTAACCATTGAAAGATGGCTTTGAATTTTTAAAGCATTTTTGAACTCCTATTTCTTCATTTTAAGCATCTCAGAACACTCTATTTCGCATAGGCATACATAGTAAAATTTAGGGTCACGCTGTGTACAACCTAAATGACCTATAATTATTTCCTGTGGTAGGGTACACTATTTCCCTGTAATATAATACGTGGTCCAATTTAAAAATTATAGGTCAATATTAAGGTCCGATACCGTGCCGTTAGTTAACATAGAAAAATGTCTTTGAATTTTTAAAGCATTTTAGAACGCTTATTTCCTCATTTTAAGCTTCTCAGAACACTTTATTTCGCATAGGCATACATAGTAAACTTTAGGGTCACTCTGTGTACCCCCTAATTGACCTATAATTATTTCCTGTGGTAGGGTACACTATAACCCTGTAATATAATACGTGGTCCAATTTAAAAATTATAGGTCAATATTAAGGTCCGATACCGTGCCGTTAGTTAACATAGAAAAGTGTCTTCGTATTTTCTTGTTTTAATGCACTATTTAAAACATACATAGTGTACCCCCTAATTGACCTATAATTATTTCCTGTTGTAGGGTACACTATTACCCTGTAATATAATACCTGGTCCAATTGAAATATTATGGTTCCATATTAAGGTCTGATATCGCGCCTTGCGTTAGTTAACCATTGAAAGATGTCTTTGAATTTTTAAAGCATTTTAGAACGCTTATTTCTTCATTTTAAGCTTCTCAGAACACTCTATTTCGCATAGGCATACATAGTAAATTTTAGGGTCATGCTGTGTACCACCTAATTGACCTATAATTATTTCCTGTGGTAAGGTACACTATTACCCTGTAATATAATACGTGGTACAATTTAAAAATTATAGGTCAATATTAAGGTCCGATACCGTGCCGTTAGTTAACATAGAAAAGTGTCTTCGTATTTCCTTGTTTTAATGCACTATTTAAAATATACATAGTGTACCCCCTAATTGACCTATAATTATTTCCTGTGGTAGGGTACACTATTACCCTGTAATATAATACCTGGTCCAATTTAAATATTATGGGTCAATATTAAGGTCTGATATTGCGCCTTGCGTTAGTTAACCATTGAAAGATGTCTTTGAATTTTTAAAGCATTTTTGAACTCTTATTTCTTCATTTTAAGCATCTCAGAACACTCTATTTCGCATAGGCATACATAGTAAAATTTAGGGTCACTCTGTGTACCCCCTAATTGACCTATAATTATTTCCTGTGGTAGGGTACACTATAACCCTGTAATATAATACGTGGTCCAATTTAAAAATTATAGGTCAATATTAAGGTCCGATACCGTGCCGTTAGTTAACATAGAAAAGTGTCTTCGTATTTTCTTGTTTTAATGCACTATTTAAAACATACATAGTGTACCCCCTAATTGACCTATAATTATTTCCTGTTGTAGGGTACACTATTACCCTGTAATATAATACCTGGTCCAATTGAAATATTATGGATCCATATTAAGGTCTGATATCGCGCCTTGCGTTAGTTAACCATTGAAAGATGTCTTTGAATTTTTAAAGCATTTTAGAACGCTTATTTCTTCATTTTAAGCTTCTCAGATCACTCTATTTCGCATAGGCATACATAGTAAATTTTAGGGTCATGCTGTGTACCACCTAATTCACCTATAATTATTTCCTGTGGTAAGGTACACTATTTCCCTGTAATATAATACGTGGTACAATTTAAAAATTATAGGTCAATATTAAGGTCCGATACCATGCCGTTAGTTAACATAGAAAAGTGTCTTCGTATTTCCTTGTTTTAATGCACTATTTAAAATATACATAGTGTACCCCCTAATTGACCTATAATTATTTCCTGTGGTAGGGTGCACTATAACCCTTTAATATAATACCTGGTCCAATTTAAATATTATGGGTCAATATTAAGGTCTGATAATGCGCCTTGCGCTAGTTAACCATTGAAAGATGTCTTTGAATTTTTAAAGCATTTTAGAACGCTTATTTCTTCATTTTAAGCTTCTCAGAACACTTTATTTCGCATAGGCATACATAGTAAAATTTAGGGTCACGCTGTGTACCCCCTAAATGACCTATAATTATTTCCTGTGGTAGGGCACACTATTACCCTGTAATATAATACGTGGTCCAATTTAAAAATTATAGGTCAATATTAAGGTCCGATACCGTGCCGTTAGTTAACATAGAAAAATGTCTTTGAATTTTTAAAGCGTTTTAGAACGCTTATTTCCTCATTTTAAGCTTCTCAGAACACTTTATTTCGCATAGGCATACATAGTAAACTTTAGGGTCACTCTGTGTACCCCCTAATTGACCTATAATTATTTCCTGTGGTAGGGTACACTATAACCCTGTAATATAATACGTGGTCCAGTTTAAAAATTATAGGTCAATATTAAGGTCCGATACCGTGCCGTTAGTTAACATAGAAAAGTGTCTTCGTATTTCCTTGTTTTAATGCACTATTTAAAATATACATAGTGTATCCCCTAATTGACCTATAATTATTTCCTGTGGTAGGGTACACTATTACCCTGTAATATAATACCTGGTCCAATTGAAATATAATGGTTCCATATTAAGGTCTGATATCGCGCCTTGCGTTAGTTAACCATTGAAAGATGTCTTTGAATTTTTAAAGCATTTTAGAACGCTTATTTCTTCATTTTAAGCTTCTCAGAACACTCTATTTCGCATAGGCATACATAGTAAATTTTAGGGTCATGCTGTGTACCACCTAATTGACCTATAATTATTTCCTGTGGTAGGGTACACTATTACCCTGTAATATAATACGTGGTACAATTTAAAAATTATAGGTCAATATTAAGGTCCCATACCGTGCCGTTAGTTAACATAGAAAAGTGTCTTCGTATTTCCTTGTTTTAATGCACTAATTAAAATATACATAGTGTACCCCCTAATTGACCTATAATTATTTCCTGTGGTAGGGTGCACTATTACCCTGTAATATAATACCTGGTCCAATTTAAATATTATGGGTCAATATTAAGGTCTGATATTGCGCCTTGCGCTAGTTAACCATTGAAAGATGTCTTTGAATTTTTAAAGCATTTTAGAACGCTTATTTCTTCATTTTAAGCTTCTCAGAACACTCTATTTCGCATAAGCATACATAGTAAAATTTAGGGTCACGCTGTGTACCCCCTAAATGACCTATAATTGTTTCCTGTGGTAGGGTACACTATTACCCTGTAATATAATACGTGGTCCAATTTAAAAATTATAGGTCAATATTAAGGTCCGATACCGTGCCGTTAGTTAACATTGAAAAATGTCTTTGAATTTTTAAAGCATTTTAGAACGCTTATTTCCTCATTTTAAGCTTTTCAGAACACTTTATTTCGCATAGGCATACATAGTAAACTTTAGGGTCACGCTGTGTACCCCCTAATTGACCTATAATTATTTCCTGCGGAAGGATACACTATAACCCTGTAATATAATACGTGGTCCAATTTAAAAATTATAGGTCAATATTAAGGTCAGATACCGTGCCGTTAGTTAACATAGAAAAGTGTCTTCGAATTTCCTTGTTTTAATGCACTATTTAAAATATACATAGTGTACCCCCTAATTGACCTATAATTATTTCCTGTGGTAGGGTACACTATTACCCTCAGATATAATACCTGGTTCAAGTTAAATATTATGGGTCAATATTAAGGTCTGATATTGCGCCTTGCGTTAGTTAACCATTGAAAGATGTCTTTGAATTTTTAAAGCCTTTTAGAACGCTTATTTCTTCATTTTAAGCATCTCAGAACACTCTATTTCGCATAGGCATACATAGTAAACTTTAAGGTCACGCTGTGTACCCCCTAATTGACCTATAATTATTTCCTGTTGTAGGGTACACTATTACCCTGTAATATAATAGGTGGTCCAATTTAAAAATTATAGGTCAATATTAAGGTCCGATACCGTGCCGTTAGTTAGCATAGAAAAATGTCTTTGAATTTTTAAAGCATTTTAGAACGCTTATTTCCTCATTTTAAGCTTCTCAGAACACTTCATTTCGCATAGGCATACATAGAAAACTTTAGGGTCACTCTGCGTACCCCCTAATTGACCTATAATTATTTCCTGTGGTAGGGTACACTATAACCCTGTAATATAATACTTGGTCCAATTTAAAAATTATAGGTCAATATTAAGGTCCGATACCGTGCCGTTAGTTAACATAGAAAAGTGTCTTCGTATTTTCTTGTTTTAATGCACTATTTAAAACATACATAGTGTACCCCCTAATTGACCTATAATTATTTCCTGTTGTAGGGTACACTATTACCCTGTAATATAATACCTGGTCCAATTGAAATATTATGGTTCCATATTAAGGTCTGATATCGCGCCTTGCGTTAGTTAACCATTGAAAGATGTCTTTGAATTTTTAAAGCATTTTAGAACGCTTATTTCTTCATTTTAAGCTTCTCAGAACACTCTATTTCGCATAGGCATACATAGTAAATTTTAGGGTCATGCTGTGTACCACCTAATTGACCTATAATTATTTCCTGTATTAAGGTACACTATTACCCTGTAATATAATACGTGGTACAATTTAAAAATTATAGGTCAATATTAAGGTCCGATACCGTGCCGTTAGTTAACATAGAAAAGTGTCTTCGTATTTCCTTGTTTTAATGCACTATTTAAAATATACATAGTGTACCCCCTAATTGACCTATAATTATTTCCTGTGGTAGGGTGCACTATTACCCTGTAATATAATACCTGGTCCAATTTAAATATTATGGGTCAATATTAAGGTCTGATATTGCGCCTTGCGCTAGTTAACCATTGAAAGATGTATTTGAATTTTTAAAGCATTTTAGAACGCTTATTTCTTCATTTTAAGCTTCTCAGAACACTTTGTTTCGCATAGGCATACATAGTAAAATTTAGGGTCACGCTGTGTACCCCCTAAATGACCTATAATTATTTCCTGTGGTAGGGTACACTATTACCCTGTAATATAATAGGTGGTCCAATTTAAAAATTATAGGTCAATATTAAGGTCCGATACCGTGCCGTTAGTTAGCATAGAAAAATGTCTTTGAATTTTAAAAGCATTTTAGAACGCTTATTTCCTCATTTTAAGCTTCTCAGAACACTTTATTTCGCATAGGCATACATAGTAAACTTTAGGGTCACACTGTGTACCCCCTAATTGACCTATAATTATTTCCTGTGGTAGGGTACACTATTACCCTGTAATATAATACCTGGTCCAATTTAAATATTATGGGTCAATATTAAGGTCTGATATTGCGCCTTGCGTTAGTTAACCATTGGAAGATGTCTTTGAATTTTTAAAGCATTTTAGAACGCTTATTTCTTCTTTTTAAGCATCTCAGAACACTCTATTTCGCATAGGCATACATAGTAAAATTTAGGGTCACGCTGTGTACCCCCTAAATGACCTATAATTATTTCCTGTGGTAGGGTACACTATTACCCTGTAATATAATACGTGGTCCAATTTAAAAATTATAGGTCAATATTAAGGTCCGATACCGTGCCGTTAGTTAACATAGAAAAATGTCTTTGAATTTTTAAAGCATTTTAGAACGCTTATTTCCTCATTTTAAGCTTCTCAGAACACTTTATTTCGCATAGGCATACATAGTAAACTTAAAGGTCACGCTGTGTACCCCCTAATTGACCTATAATTATTTCCTTTGGTAGGGTACACTATTACCCTGTAATATAATACCTGGTCCAATTTAAATTTTATGGGTCAATATTAAGGTCTGATATTGCGCCTTGCGTTAGTTAACCATTGAAAGATGTCTTTGAATTTTTAAAGCATTTTAGAACGCTTATTTCTTCATTTTAAGCTTCTCAGAACACTCTATTTCGCATAGGCATACATAGTAAAATTTAGGGTCACGCTGTGTACCCCCTAAATGACCTATAATTATTTCCTGTGGTAGGGTACACTATTACCCTGTAATATAATACGTGGTCCAATTTAAAAATTATAGGTCAATATTAAGTTCCGATACCGTGCCGTTAGTTAACATTGAAAAATGTCTTCGTATTTCCTTGTTTTAATGCACTATTTAAAATATACATAGTGTACCCCCTAATTGACCTATAATTATTTCCTGTGGTAGGGTACACTATTACCCTGTAATACAATACCTTGTTCAATTTAAATATTATGGGTCAATATTAAGGTCTGATATTGCGCCTTGCGTTAGTTAACCATTGGAAGATGTCTTTGAATTTTTAAAGCATTTTAGAACGCTTATTTCTTCTTTTTAAGCATCTCAGAACACTCTATTTCGCATAGGCATACATAGTAAAATTTAGGGTCACGCTGTGTACCCCCTAAATGACCTATAATTATTTCCTGTGGTAGGGTACACTATTACCCTGTAATATAATACGTGGTCCAATTTAAAAATTATAGGTCAATATTAAGGTCCGATACCGTGCCGTTAGTTAACATAGAAAAATGTCTTTGAATTTTTAAAGCATTTTAGAACGCTTATTTCCTCATTTTAAGCTTCTCAGAACACTTTATTTCGCATAGGCATACATAGTAAACTTTAGGGTCACGCTGTGTACCCCCTAATTGACCTATATATATTTCCTTTGGTAGGGTACACTATTACCCTGTAATATAATACCTGGTCCAATTTAAATTTTATGGGTCAATATTAAGGTCTGATATTGCGCCTTGCGTTAGTTAACCATTGAAAGATGTCTTTGAATTTTTAAAGCATTTTAGACCGCTTATTTCTTCATTTTAAGCTTCTCAGAACACTCTATTTCGCATAGGCATACATAGTAAAATTTAGGGTCACGCTGTGTACCCCCTAAATGACCTATAATTATTTCCTGTGGTAGGGTACACTATTACCCTGTAATATAATACGTGGTCCAATTTAAAAATTATAGGTCAATATTAAGTTCCGATACCGTGCTGTTAGTTAACATTGAAAAATGTCTTCGTATTTCCTTGTTTTAATGCACTATTTAAAATATACATAGTGTACCCCCTAATTGACCTATAATTATTTCCTGTGGTAGGGTACACTATTACCCTGTAATACAATACCTTGTTCAATTTAAATATTATGGGTCAATATTAAGGTTTGATATTGCGCCTTGCGTAAGTTAACCATTGAAAGATGTCTTTGAATTTTTAAAGCATTTTAGAACGCTTATTTCTTCATTTTAAGCTTCTCAGAACACTTTATTTCGCATAGGCATACATAGTAAACTTTATGGTCACGCTGTGTACCCCCTAATTGACCTATAATTATTTCCTGTGGTAGGATACACTATAACCCTGTAATATAATACGTGGTCCAATTTAAAAATTATAGGTCAATATTAAGGTCCGATACCGTGCCGTTAGTTAACATAGAAAAGTGTCTTCGTATTTCCTTGTTTTAATGCACTATTTAAAATATACATAGTGTACCCCCTAATTGACCTATAATTATTTCCTGTGGAAGGGTACACTATTACCCTGTAATATAATACCTGGTCCAATTTAAATATTATGGGTCAATATTAAGGTCTGATATTGCGCCTTGCGTTAGTTAACCATTGAAAGATGTCTTTGAATTTTTAAAGCATTTTTGAACGCTTATTTCTTCATTTTAAGCATCTCAGAACACTCTATTTCGCATAGGCATACATAGTAAAATTTAGGGTCACGCTGTGTACCCCCTAAATGACCTATAAATATTTCCTGTGGTAGGGTACACTATTACCCTGTAATATAATACGTGGTCCAATTTAAAAATTATAGGTCAATATTAAGGTGCGATACCGTGCCGTTAGTTAACATAGAAAAGTGTCTTCGTATTTCCTTGTTTTAATGCACTATTTAAAATATACATAGTGTATCCCCTAATTGACCTATAATTATTTCCTGTGGAAGGGTACACTATTACCCTGTAATATAATACCTGGTCCAATTTAAATATTATGGGTCAATATTAAGGTCTGATATTGCGCCTAGCGTTAGTTAACCATTGAAAGATGTCTTTGAATTTTTAAAGCATTTTAGAACGCTTATTTCTTCATTTTAAGCTTCTCAGAACACTTTATTTCGCATAGGCATACATAGTAAACTTTATGGTCACGCTGTGTACCCCCTAATTGACCTATAATTATTTCCTGTGGTAGGATACACTATAACCCTGTAATATAATACGTGGTCCAATGTAAAAATTATAGGTCAATATTAAGTTCCGATACCGTGCTGTTAGTTAACATTGAAAAATGTCGTCGTATTTCCTTGTTTTAATGCACTATTTAAAATATACATAGTGTACCCCCCAATTGACCTATAATTATTTCCTGTGGTAGGGTACACTATTACCCTGTAATACAATACCTTGTTCAATTTAAATATTATGGGTCAATATTAAGGTTTGATATTGCGCCTTGCGTTAGTTAACCATTGAAAGATGTCTTTGAATTTTTAAAGCATTTTAGAACGCTTATTTCTTCATTTTAAGCTTCTCAGAACACTTTATTTCGCATAGGCATACATAGTAAACTTTAGGGTCACGCTGTGTACCCCCTAATTGACCTATAATTATTTCCTGTGGTAGGGTACACTATTACCCTGTAATATAATAGGTGGTCCAATATAAAAATTATAGGTCAATATTAAGGTCCGATACCGTGCCGTTAGTTAGCATAGAAAAATGTCTTTGAATTTTTAAAGCATTTTAGAACGCTTATTTCCTCATTTTAAGCTTCTCAGAACACTTTATTTCGCATAGGCATACATAGTAAACTTTAGGGTCACTCTGCGTACCCCCTAATTGACCTATAATTATTTCCTGTGGTAGGGTACACTATAACCCTGTAATATAATACGTGGTCCAATTTACAAATTATAGGTCAATATTAAGGTCCGATACCGTGCCGTTAGTTAACATAGAAAAGTGTCTTCGTATTTCCTTGTTTTAATGCACTATTTAAAATATACATAGTGTACCCCATAATTGACCTATAATTATTTCCTGTGGTAGGGTACACTATTACCCTGTAATATAATACCTGGTCCAATTTAAATATTATGGGTCAATATTAAGGTCTGATATTGCGCCTTGCGTTAGTTAACCATTGAAAGATGTCTTTGAATTTTTAAAGCATTTTTGAACGCTTATTTCTTCATTTTAAGCATCTCAGAACACTCTATTTCGCATAGGCATACATAGTAAAATTTAGGGTCACGCTGTGTACCCCCTAAATGACCTATAATTATTTCCTGTTGTAGGGTACACTATTTCCCTGTAATATAATACGTGGTCCAATTTAAAAATTATAGGTCAATATTAAGGTCCGATACCGTGCCGTTAGTTAACATAGAAAAATGTCTTTGAATTTTTAAAGCATTTTAGAACGCTTATTTCCTCATTTTAAGCTTCTCAGAACACTTTATTTCGCATAGGCATACATAGTAAACTTTAGGGTCACTCTGTGTACCCCCTAATTGACCTATAATTATTTCCTGTGGTAGGGTACACTATAACCCTGTAATATAATACGTGGTCCAATTTAAAAATTATAGGTCAATATTAAGGTCCGATACCGTGCCGTTAGTTAACATAGAAAAGTGTCTTCGTATTTTCTTGTTTTAATGCACTATTTAAAACATACATAGTGTACCCCCTAATTGACCTATAATTATTTCCTGTTGTAGGGTACACTATTACCCTGTAATATAATACCTGGTCCAATTGAAATATTATGGTTCCATATTAAGGTCTAAAATCGCGCCTTGCGTTAGTTAAACATTGAAAGATGTCTTTGAATTTTTAAAGCATTTTAGAACGCTTATTTCTTCATTTTAAGCTTCTCAGAACACTCTATTTCGCATAGGCATACATAGTAAAGTTTAGGGTCATGCTGTGTACCACCTAATTGACCTATAATTATTTCCTGTGGTAAGGTACACTATTACCCTGTAATATAATACGTGGTACAATTTAAAAATTATAGGTCAATATTAAGGTCCGATACCGTGCCGTTAGTTAACATAGAAAAGTGTCTTCGTATTTCCTTGTTTTAATGCACTATTTAAAATATACATAGTGTACCCCCTAATTGACCTATAATTATTTCCTGTGGTAGGGTGCACTATTACCCTGTAATATAATACCTGGTCCAATTTAAATATTATGGGTCAATATTAAGGTCTGATATTGCGCCTTGCGCTAGTTAACCATTGAAACATGTCTTTGAATTTTTAAAGCATTTTAGAACGCTTATTTCTTCATTTTAAGCTTCTCAGAACACTTTATTTCGCATAGGCATACATAGTAAAATTTAGGGTCACGCTGTGTACCCCCTAAATGACCTATAATTATTTCCTGTGGTAGGGCACACTATTACACTGTAATATAATACGTGGTCAAATTTAAAAATTATAGGTCAATATTAAGGTCCGATACCGTGCCGTTAGTTAACATAGAAAAATGTCTTTGAATTTTTAAAGCATTTTAGAACGCTTATTTCCTCATTTTAAGCTTCTCAGAACACTTTATTTCGCATAGGCATACATAGTAAACTTTAGGGTCACTCTGTGTACCCCCTAATTGGCCTATAATTATTTCCTGTGGTAGGGTACACTATAACCCTGTAATATAATACGTGGTCCAGTTTAAAAATTATAGGTCAATATTAAGGTCCGATACCGTGCCGATAGTTAACATAGAAAAGTGTCTTCGTATTTCCTTGTTTTAATGCACTATTTAAAATATACATAGTGTATCCCCTAATTGACCTATAATTATTTCCTGTGGTAGGGTACACTATTACCCTGTAATATAATACCTGGTCCAATTGAAATATTATGGTTCCATATTAAGGTCTGATATCGCGCCTTGCGTTAGTTAACCATTGAAAGATGTCTTTGAATTTTTAAAGCATTTTCGAACGCTTATTTCTTCATTTTAAGCTTCTCAGAACACTCTATTTCGCATAGGCATACATAGTAAATTTTAGGGTCATGCTGTGTACCACCTAATTGACCTATAATTATTTCCTGTGGTAAGGTACACTATTACCCTGTAATATAATACGTGGTACAATTTAAAAATTATAGGTCAATATTAAGGTCCGATACCGTGCCGTTAGTTAACATAGAAAAGTGTCTTCGTATTTCCTTGTTTTAATGCACTATTTAAAATATACATAGTGTACCCCCTAATTGACCTATAATTATTTCCTGTGGTAGGGTGCACTATTACCCTGTAATATAATACCTGGTCCAATTTAAATATTATGGGTCAATATTAAGGTCTGATATTGCGCCTTGCGCTAGTTAACCATTGAAAGATGTCTTTGAATTTTTAAAGCATTTTAGAACGCTTATTTCTTCATTTTAAGCTTCTCAGAACACTCTATTTCGCATAAGCATACATAGTAAAATTTAGGGTCACGCTGTGTACCCCCTAAATGACCTATAATTATTTCCTGTGGTAGGGTACACTATTACCCTGTAATATAATACGTGGTCCAATTTAAAAATTATAGGTCAATATTAAGGTCCGATACCGTGCCGTTAGTTAACATTGAAAAATGTCTTTGAATTTTTAAAGCATTTTAGAACGCTTATTTCCTCATTTTAAGCTTCTCAGAACACTTTATTTCGCATAGGCATACATAGTAAACTTTAGGGTCACGCTGTGTACCCCCTAATTGACCTATAATTATTTCCTGTGGTAGGATACACTATAACCCTGTAATATAATACGTGGTCCAATTTAAAAATTATAGGTCAATATTAAGGTCAGATACCGTGCCGTTAGTTAACATAGAAAAGTGTCTTCGAATTTCCTTGTTTTAATGCACTATTTAAAATATACATAGTGTACCCCCTAATTGACCTATAATTATTTCCTGTTGTAGGGTACACTATTACCCTGTAATATAATACCTGGTCCAATTGAAATTTAAAGCATTTTAGAACGCTTATTTCTTCATTTTAAGCTTCTCAGAACACTCTATTTCGCATAGGCATACATAGTAAATTTTAGGGTCATGCTGTGTACCACCTAATTGACCTATAATTATTTCCTGTGGATAGATACACTATTACCCTGTAATATAATAGGTGGTACAATTTAAAAATTATAGGTCAATATTAAGGTCCGATACCGTGCCGTTAGTTAACATAGAAAAGTGTCTTCGTATTTCCTTGTTTTAATGCACTATTTAAAATATACATAGTGTACCCCCTAATTGACCTATAATTATTTCCTGTGGTAGGGTGCACTATTACCCTGTAATATAATACCTGGTCCAATTTAAATATTATGGGTCAATATTAAGGTCTGATATTGCGCCTTGCGTTAGTTAACCATTGAAAGATGTCTTTGAATTTTTAAAGCATTTTAGAACGCTTATTTCTTCATTTTAAGCATCTCAGAACACTCTATTTCGCATAGGCATGCATAGTAAAATTTAGGGTCACGCTGTGTACCCCCTAAATGACCTATAATTATTTCCTGTGGTAGGGTACATTATTACCCTGTAATATAATACGTGGTCCAATTTAAAAATTATAGGTCAATATTAAGATCCGATACCGTGCCGTTAGTTAACATAGAAAAATGTCTTTGAATTTTTAAAGCATTTTAGAACGCTTATTTCCTCATTTTAAGCTTCTCAGAACACTTTATTTCGCATAGGCATACATAGTAAAATTTAGGGTCACGCTGTGTACCCCCTAAATGACCTATAATTAATTCCTGTGGTAGGGTACACTATTACCCTGTAATATAATACGTGGTCCAATGTAAAAATTATAGGTCAATATTAAGTTCCGATACCGTGCCGTTAGTTAACATTGAAAAATGTCTTCGTATTTCCTTGTTTTAATGCACTATTTAAAATATACATAGTGTACCCCCTAATTGACCTATAATTATTTCCTGTGGTAGGGTACACTATTACCCTGTAATACAATACCTTGTTCAATTTAAATATTATGGGTCAATATTAAGGTTTGATATTGCGCCTTGCGTTAGTTAACCATTGAAAGATGTCTTTGAATTTTTAAAGCATTTTAGAACGCTTATTTCTTCATTTTAAGCTTCTCAGAACACTTTATTTCGCATAGGCATACATAGTAAATTTTAGGGTCACGCTGTGTACCCCCTAATTGACCTATAATTATTTCCTGTGGTAGGGTACACTATTACCCTGTAATATAATAGGTGGTCCAATTTAAAAATTATAGGTCAATATTAAGGTCCGATACCGTGCCGTTAGTTAGCATAGAAAAGTGTCTTCGTATTTCCTTGTTTTAATGCACTATTTAAAATATACATAGTGTACCCCCTAATTGACCTATAATTATTTCCTGTGGTAGGGTGCACTATTACCCTGTAATATAATACCTGGTCCAATTTAAATATTATGGGTCAATATTAAGGTCTGATATTGCGCCTTGCGTTAGTTAACCATTGAAAGATGTCTTTGAATTTTTAAAGCATTTTAGAACGCTTATTTCTTCATTTTAAGCATCTCAGAACACTCTATTTCGCATAGGCATGCATAGTAAAATTTAGGGTCACGCTGTGTACCCCCTAAATGACCTATAATTATTTCCTGTGGTAGGGTACATTATTACCCTGTAATATAATACGTGGTCCAATTTAAAAATTATAGGTCAATATTAAGATCCGATACCGTGCCGTTAGTTAACATAGAAAAATGTCTTTGAATTTTTAAAGCATTTTAGAACGCTTATTTCCTCATTTTAAGCTTCTCAGAACACTTTATTTCGCATAGGCATACATAGTAAAATTTAGGGTCACGCTGTGTACCCCCTAAATGACCTATAATTAATTCCTGTGGTAGGGTACACTATTACCCTGTAATATAATACGTGGTCCAATGTAAAAATTATAGGTCAATATTAAGTTCCGATACCGTGCCGTTAGTTAACATTGAAAAATGTCTTCGTATTTCCTTGTTTTAATGCACTATTTAAAATATACATAGTGTACCCCCTAATTGACCTATAATTATTTCCTGTGGTAGGGTACACTATTACCCTGTAATACAATACCTTGTTCAATTTAAATATTATGGGTCAATATTAAGGTTTGATATTGCGCCTTGCGTTAGTTAACCATTGAAAGATGTCTTTGAATTTTTAAAGCATTTTAGAACGCTTATTTCTTCATTTTAAGCTTCTCAGAACACTTTATTTCGCATAGGCATACATAGTAAACTTTAGGGTCACGCTGTGTACCCCCTAATTGACCTATAATTATTTCCTGTGGTAGGGTACACTATTACCCTGTAATATAATAGGTGGTCCAATTTAAAAATTATAGGTCAATATTAAGGTCCGATACCGTGCCGTTAGTTAGCATAGAAAAATGTCTTTGAATTTTAAAAGCATTTTAGAACGCTTATTTCCTCATTTTAAGCTTCTCAGAACACTTTATTTCGCATAGGCATACATAGTAAACTTTAGGGTCACACTGTGTACCCCCTAATTGACCTATAATTATTTCCTGTGGTAGGGTACACTATTACCCTGTAATATAATACGTGGTCCAATTTAAAAATTATGGGTCAATATTAAGGTCCGATACCGTGCCGTTAGTTAACATAGAAAAGTGTCTTCGTATTTCCTTGTTTTAATGCACAATTTAAAATATACATAGTGTACCCCCTAATTGACCTATAATTATTTCCTGTGGTAGGGTACACTATTACCCTGTAATATAATACCTGGTCCAATTTAAATATTATGGGTCAATATTAAGGTCTGATATTGCGCCTTGCGCTAGTTAACCATTGAAAGATGTCTTTGAATTTTTAAAGCATTTTAGAACGCTTATTTCTTCATTTTAAGCTTCTCAGAACACTCTATTTCGCATAAGCATACATAGTAAAATTTAGGGTCACGCTGTGTACCCCCTAAATGACCTATAAATATTTCCTGTGGTAGGGTACACTATTACCCTGTAATATAATACGTGGTCCAATTTAAAAATTATAGGTCAATATTAAGGTCCGATACCGTGCCGTTAGTTAGCATAGAAAAATGTCTTTGAATTTTTAAAGCATTTTAGAACGCTTATTTCCTCATTTTAAGCTTCTCAGAACACTTTATTTCGCATAGGCATACATAGTAAACTTTAGGGTCACTCTGTGTACCCCCTAATTGACCTATAATTATTTCCTGTGGTAGGGTACACTATAACCCTGTAATATAATACGTGGTCCAGTTTAAAAATTATAGGTCAATATTAAGGTCCGATACCGTGCCGTTAGTTAACATAGAAAAGTGTCTTCGTATTTCCTTGTTTTAATGCACTATTTAAAATATACATAGTGTATCCCCTAATTGACGTATAATTATTTCCTGTGGTAGGGTACACTATTACCCTGTAATATAATACCTGGTCCAATTTAAATATTATGGGTCAATATTAAGGTCTGATATTGCGCCTTGCGTTAGTTAACCATTGAAAGATGTCTTTGAATTTTTAAAGCATTTTAGAACGCTTATTTCTTCATTTTAAGCATCTCAGAACACTCTATTTCGCATAGGCATATATAGTAAACTTTAGGGTCACTCTGTGTACCCCCTAATTGACCTATAATTATTTCCTGTGGTAGGGTACACTATAACCCTGTAATATAATACGTGGTCAAATTTAAAAATTATAGGTCAATATTAAGGTCCGATACCGTGCCGTTAGTTAACATAGAAAAGTGTCTTCGTATTTCCTTGTTTTAATGCACTATTTAAAATATACATAGTGTACCCCCTAATTGACCTATAATTATTTCCTGTGGTAGGGTACACTATTACCCTGTAATATAATACCTGGTCCAATTTAAATATTATGGGTCAATATTAAGGTCTGATATTGCGCCTAGCGTTAGTTAACCATTGAAAGATGTCTTTGAATTTTTAAAGCATTTTAGAACGCTTATTTCTTCATTTTAAGCTTCTCAGAACACTTTATTTCGCATAGGCATACATAGTAAACTTTATGGTCACGCTGTGTACCCCCTAATTGACCTATAATTATTTCCTGTGGTAGGATACACTATAACCCTGTAATATAATACGTGGTCCAATTTAAAAATTATAGGTCAATATTAAGGTCCGATACCGTGCCGTTAGTTAACATAGAAAAGTGTCTTCGTATTTCCTTGTTTTAATGCACTATTTAAAATATACATAGTGTACCCCCTAATTGACCTATAATTATTTCCTGTGGAAGGGTACACTATTACAGTGTAATATAATACCTGGTCCAATTTAAATATTATGGGTCAATATTAAGGTCTGATATTGCGCCTTGCGTTAGTTAACCATTGAAAGATGTCTTTGAATTTTTAAAGCATTTTTGAACGCTTATTTCTTCATTTTAAGCATCTCAGAACACTCTATTTCGCATAGGCATACATAGTAAAATTTAGGGTCACGCTGTGTACCCCCTAAATGACCTATAAATATTTCCTGTGGTAGGGTACAATATTTCCCTGTAATATAATACGTGGTCCAATTTAAAAATTATAGGTCAATATTAAGGTCCGATACCGTGCCGTTAGTTAACATAGAAAAGTGTCTTCGTATTTCCTTGTTTTAATGCACTATTTAAAATATACATAGTGTACCCCCTAATTGACCTATAATTATTTCCTGTGGAAGGGTACACTATTACCCTGTAATATAATACCTGGTCCAATTTAAATATTATGGGTCAATATTAAGGTCTGATATTGCGCCTAGCGTTAGTTAACCATTGAAAGATGTCTTTGAATTTTTAAAGCATTTTAGAACGCTTATTTCTTCATTTTAAGCTTCTCAGAACACTTTATTTCGCATAGGCATACATAGTAAACTTTATGGTCACGCTGTGTACCCCCTAATTGACCTATAATTATTTCCTGTGGTAGGATACACTATAACCCTGTAATATAATACGTGGTCCAATGTAAAAATTATAGGTCAATATTAAGTTCCGATACCGTGCTGTTAGTTAACATTGAAAAATGTCGTCGTATTTCCTTGTTTTAATGCACTATTTAAAATATACATAGTGTACCCCCTAATTGACCTATAATTATTTCCTGTGGTAGGGTACACTATTACCCTGTAATACAATACCTTGTTCAATTTAAATATTATGGGTCAATATTAAGGTTTGATATTGCGCCTTGCGTTAGTTAACCATTGAAAGATGTCTTTGAATTTTTAAAGCATTTTAGAACGCTTATTTCTTCATTTTAAGCTTCTCAGAACACTTTATTTCGCATAGGCATACATAGTAAACTTTAGGGTCACGCTGTGTACCCCCTAATTGACCTATAATTATTTCCTGTGGTAGGGTACACTATTACCCTGTAATATAATAGGTGGTCCAATATAAAAATTATAGGTCAATATTAAGGTCCGATACCGTGCCGTTAGTTAGCATAGAAAAATGTCTTTGAATTTTTAAAGCATTTTAGAACGCTTATTTCCTCATTTTAAGCTTCTCAGAACACTTTATTTCGCATAGGCATACATAGTAAACTTTAGGGTCACTCTGCGTACCCCCTAATTGACCTATAATTATTTCCTGTGATAGGGTACACTATAACCCTGTAATATAATACGTGGTCCAATTTACAAATTATAGGTCAATATTAAGGTCCGATACCGTGCCGTTAGTTAACATAGAAAAGTGTCTTCGTATTTCCTTGTTTTAATGCACTATTTAAAATATAAATAGTGTACCCCCTAATTGACCTATAATTATTTCCTGTGGTAGGGTACACTATTACCCTGTAATATAATAGGTGGTCCAATTTAAAAATTATAGGTCAATATTAAGGTCCGATACCGTGCCGTTAGTTAGCATAGAAAAATGTCTTTGAATTTTTAAAGCATTTTAGAACGCTTATTTCCTCATTTTAAGCTTCTCAGAACACTTTATTTCGCATAGGCATACATAGTAAACTTTAGGGTCACTCTGCGTACCCCCTAATTGACCTATAATTATTTCCTGTGGTAGGGTACACTATAACCCTGTAATATAATACGTGGTCCAATTTACAAATTATAGGTCAATATTAAGGTCCGATACCGTGCCGTTAGTTAACATAGAAAAGTGTCTTCGTATTTCCTTGTTTTAATGCACTATTTAAAATATACATAGTGTACCCCATAATTGACCTATAATTATTTCCTGTGGTAGGGTACACTATTACCCTGTAATATAATACCTTGTCCAATTTAAATATTATGGGTCAATATTAAGGTCTGATATTGCGCCTTGCGTTAGTTAAACATTGAAAGATGTCTTTGAATTTTTAAAGCATTTTTGAACGCTTATTTCTTCATTTTAAGCATCTCAGAACACTCTATTTCGCATAGGCATACATAGTAAAATTTAGGGTCACGCTGTGTACCCCCTAAATGACCTATAATTATTTCCTGTGGTAGGGTACACTATTTCCCTGTAATATAATACGTGGTACAATTTAAAAATTATAGGTCAATATTAAGGTCCGATACCGTGCCGTTAGTTAACATAGAAAAGTGTCTTCGTATTTCCTTGTTTTAATGCACTATTTAAAATATACATAGTGTACCACCTAATTGACCTATAATTATTTCCTGTGGTAAGGTACACTATTACCCTGTAATATAATACGTGGTACAATTTAAAAATTATAGGTCAATATTAAGGTCCGATACCGTGCCGTTAGTTAACATAGAAAAGTGTCTTCGTATTTCCTTGTTTTAATGCACTATTTAAAATATACATAGTGTACCCCCTAATTGACCTATAATTATTTCCTGTGGTAGGGTGCACTATTACCCTGTAATATAATACCTGGTCCAATTTAAATATTATGGGTCAATATTAAGGTCTGATATTGCGCCTTGCGCTAGTTAACCATTGAAAGATGTCTTTGAATTTTTAAAGCATTTTAGAACGCTTATTTCTTCATTTTAAGCTTCTCAGAACACTTTATTTCGCATAGGCATACATAGTAAAATTTAGGGTCACGCTGTGTACCCCCTAAATGACCTATAATTATTTCCTGTGGTAGGGCACACTATTACCCTGTAATATAATACGTGGTCCAATTTAAAAATTATAGGTCAATATTAAGGTCCGATACCGTGCCGTTAGTTAACATAGAAAAATGTCTTTGAATTTTTAAAGCATTTTAGAACGCTTATTTCCTCATTTTAAGCTTCTCAGAACACTTTATTTCGCATAGGCATACATAGTAAACTTTAGGGTCACTCTGTGTACCCCCTAATTGACCTATAATTATTTCCTGTGGTAGGGTACACTATAACCCTGTATTATAATATGTGGTCCAGTTTAAAAATTATAGGTCAATATTAAGGTCCGATACCGTGCCGTTAGTTAACATAGAAAAGTGTCTTCGTATTTCCTTGTTTTAATGCCCTATTTAAAATATACATAGTGTATCCCCTAATTGACCTATAATTATTTCCTGTGGTAGGGTACACTATTACCCTGTAATATAATACCTGGTCCAATTGAAATATTATGGTTCCATATTAAGGTCTGATATCGCGCCTTGCGTTAGTTAACCATTGAAAGATGTCTTTGAATTTTTAAAGCATTTTAGAACGCTTATTTCTTCATTTTAAGCTTCTCAGAACACTCTATTTCGCATAGGCATACATAGTAAATTTTAGGGTCATGCTGTGTACCACCTAATTGACCTATAATTATTTCCTGTGGTAAGGTACACTATTACCCTGTAATATAATACGTGGTACAATTTAAAAATTATAGGTCAATATTAAGGTCCGATTCCGTGCCGTTAGTTAACATAGAAAAGTGTCTTCGTATTTCCTTGTTTTAATGCACTATTTAAAATATACATAGTGTACCCCCTAATTGACCTATAATTATTTCCTGTGGTAGGGTGCACTATTACCCTGTAATATAATACCTGGTCCAATTTAAATATTATGGGTCAATATTAAGGTCTGATATTGCGCCTTGCGCTAGTTAACCATTGAAAGATGTCTTTGAATTTTTAAAGCATTTTAGAACGCTTATTTCTTCATTTTAAGCTTCTCAGAACACTCTATTTCGCATAAGCATACATAGTAAAATTTAGGGTCACGCTGTGTACCCCCTAAATGACCTATAATTATTTCCTGTGGTAGGGTACACTATTACCCTGTAATATAATACGTGGTCCAATTTAAAAGTTATAGGTCAATATTAAGGTCCGATACCGTGCCGTTAGTTAACATTGAAAAATGTCTTTGAATTTTTAAAGCATTTTAGAACGCTTATTTCCTCATGTTAAGCTTCTCAGAACACTTTATTTCGCATAGGCATACATAGTAAACTTTAGGGTCACGCTGTGTACCCCCTAATTGACCTATAATTATTTCCTGTGGTAGGATACACTATAACCCTGTAATATAATACGTGGTCCAATTTAAAAATTATAGGTCAATATTAAGGTCAGATACCGTGCCGTTAGTTAACATAGAAAAGTGTCTTCGAATTTCATTGTTTTAATGCACTATTTAAAATATACATAGTGTACCCCCTAATTGACCTATAATTATTTCCTGTTGTAGGGTACACTATTACCCTGTAATATAATACCTGGTCCAATTGAAATTTAAAGCATTTTAGAACGCTTATTTCTTCATTTTAAGCTTCTCAGAACACTCTATTTCGCATAGGCATACATAGTAAATTTTAGGGTCATGCTGTGTACCACCTAATTGACCTATAATTATTTCCTGTGGAAAGATACACTATTACCCTGTAATATAATAGGTGGTACAATTTAAAAATTATAGGTCAATATTAAGGTCCGATACCGTGCCGTTAGTTAACATAGAAAAGTGTCTTCGTATTTCCTTGTTTTAATGCACTATTTAAAATATACATAGTGTATCCCCTAATTGACCTATAATTATTTCCTGTGGTAGGGTACACTATTACCCTGTAATATAATACCTGGTCCAATTTAAATATTATGGGTCAATATTAAGGTCTGATATTGCGCCTTGCGCTAGTTAATCATTGAAAGATGTCTTTGAATTTTTAAAGCATTTTAGAACGCTTATTTCTTCATTTTAAGCTTCTCAGAACACTCTATTTCGCATAAGCATACATAGTAAAATTTAGGGTCACGCTGTGTACCCCCTAAATGACCTATAATTATTTCCTGTGGTAGGGTTCACTATTACCCTGTAATATAATACGTGGTCCAATTTAAAAATTATAGGTCAATATTAAGGTCCGATACCGTGCCGTTAGTTAACATTAAAAAATATCTTTGAATTTTTAAAGCATTTTAGAACGCTTATTTCCTCATTTTAAGCTTCTCAGAACACTTTATTTCGCATAGGCATACATAGTAAACTTTAGGGTCACGCTGTGTACCCCCTAATTGACCTATAATTATTTCCTGTGGTAGGATACACTATAACCCTGTAATATAATACGTGGTCCAATTTAAAAATTATAGGTCAATATTAAGGTCAGATACCGTGCCGTTAGTTAACATAGAAAAGTGTCTTCGAATTTCCTTGTTTTAATGCACTATTTAAAATATACATAGTGTACCCCCTAATTGACCTATAATTATTTCCTGTGGTAGGGTACACTATTACCCTCAGATATAATACCTGGTTCAAGTTAAATATTATGGCTCAATATTAAGGTCTGATATTGCGCCTTGCGTTAGTTAACCATTGAAAGATGTCTTTGAATTTTTAAAGCATTTTAGAACGCTTATTTCTTCATTTTAAGCATCTCAGAACACTCTATTTCGCATAGGCATACATAGTAAACTTTAGGGTCACGCTGTGTACCCCCTAATTGACCTATAATTATTTCCTGTTGTAGGGTACACTATTACCCTGTAATATAATAGGTGGTCCAATTTAAAAATTATAGGTCAATATTAAGGTCCGATACCGTGCCGTTAGTTAGCATAGAAAAATGTCTTTGAATTTTTAAAGCATTTTAGAACGCTTATTTCCTCATTTTAAGCTTCTCAGAACACTTCATTTCGCATAGGCATACATAGAAAACTTTAGGGTCACTCTGCGTACCCCCTAATTGACCTATAATTATTTCCTGTGGTAGGGTACACTATAACCCTGTAATATAATACGTGGTCCAATTTAAAAATTATAGGTCAATATTAAGGTCCGATACCGTGCCGTTAGTTAACATAGAAAAGTGTCTTCGTATTTCCTTGTTTTAATGCACTATTTAAAATATACATAGTGTACCCCCTAATTGACCTATAATTATTTCCTGTGGTAGGGTACACTATTACCCTGTAATATAATACCTGGTCCAATTGAAATATTATGGTTCCATATTAAGGTCTGATATCGCGCCTTGCGTTAGTTAACCATTGAAAGATGTCTTTGAATTTTTAAAGCATTTTAGAACGCTTATTTCTTCATTTTAAGCTTCTCAGAACACTCTATTTCGCATAGGCATACATAGTAAATTTTAGGGTCATGCTGTGTACCACCTAATTGACCTATAATTATTTCCTGTGGTAAGGTACACTATTACCCTGTAATATAATACGTGGTACAATTTAAAAATTATAGGTCAATATTAAGGTCCGATTCCGTGCCGTTAGTTAACATAGAAAAGTGTCTTCGTATTTCCTTGTTTTAATGCACTATTTAAAATATACATAGTGTACCCCCTAATTGACCTATAATTATTTCCTGTGGTAGGGTGCACTATTACCCTGTAATATAATACCTGGTCCAATTTAAATATTATGGGTCAATATTAAGGTCTGATATTGCGCCTTGCGCTAGTTAACCATTGAAAGATGTCTTTGAATTTTTAAAGCATTTTAGAACGCTTATTTCTTCATTTTAAGCTTCTCAGAACACTCTATTTCGCATAAGCATACATAGTAAAATTTAGGGTCACGCTGTGTACCCCCTAAATGACCTATAATTATTTCCTGTGGTAGGGTACACTATTACCCTGTAATATAATACGTGGTCCAATTTAAAAATTATAGGTCAATATTAAGGTCCGATACCGTGCCGTTAGTTAACATTGAAAAATGTCTTTGAATTTTTAAAGCATTTTAGAACGCTTATTTCCTCATTTTAAGCTTCTCAGAACACTTTATTTCGCATAGGCATACATAGTAAACTTTAGGGTCACGCTGTGTACCCCCTAATTGACCTATAATTATTTCCTGTGGTAGGATACACTATAACCCTGTAATATAATACGTGGTCCAATTTAAAAATTATAGGTCAATATTAAGGTCAGATACCGTGCCGTTAGTTAACATAGAAAAGTGTCTTCGAATTTCATTGTTTTAATGCACTATTTAAAATATACATAGTGTACCCCCTAATTGACCTATAATTATTTCCTGTTGTAGGGTACACTATTACCCTGTAATATAATACCTGGTCCAATTGAAATTTAAAGCATTTTAGAACGCTTATTTCTTCATTTTAAGCTTCTCAGAACACTCTATTTCGCATAGGCATACATAGTAAATTTTAGGGTCATGCTGTGTACCACCTAATTGACCTATAATTATTTCCTGTGGAAAGATACACTATTACCCTGTAATATAATAGGTGGTACAATTTAAAAATTATAGGTCAATATTAAGGTCCGATACCGTGCCGTTAGTTAACATAGAAAAGTGTCTTCGTATTTCCTTGTTTTAATGCACTATTTAAAATATACATAGTGTATCCCCTAATTGACCTATAATTATTTCCTGTGGTAGGGTACACTATTACCCTGTAATATAATACCTGGTCCAATTTAAATATTATGGGTCAATATTAAGGTCTGATATTGCGCCTTGCGCTAGTTAATCATTGAAAGATGTCTTTGAATTTTTAAAGCATTTTAGAACGCTTATTTCTTCATTTTAAGCTTCTCAGAACACTCTATTTCGCATAAGCATACATAGTAAAATTTAGGGTCACGCTGTGTACCCCCTAAATGACCTATAATTATTTCCTGTGGTAGGGTACACTATTACCCTGTAATATAATACGTGGTCCAATTTAAAAATTATAGGTCAATATTAAGGTCCGATACCGTGCCGTTAGTTAACATTGAAAAATGTCTTTGAATTTTTAAAGCATTTTAGAACGCTTATTTCCTCATTTTAAGCTTCTCAGAACACTTTATTTCGCATAGGCATACATAGTAAACTTTAGGGTCACGCTGTGTACCCCCTAATTGACCTATAATTATTTCCTGTGGTAGGATACACTATAACCCTGTAATATAATACGTGGTCCAATTTAAAAATTATAGGTCAATATTAAGGTCAGATACCGTGCCGTTAGTTAACATAGAAAAGTGTCTTCGAATTTCCTTGTTTTAATGCACTATTTAAAATATACATAGTGTACCCCCTAATTGACCTATAATTATTTCCTGTGGTAGGGTACACTATTACCCTCAGATATAATACCTGGTTCAAGTTAAATATTATGGCTCAATATTAAGGTCTGATATTGCGCCTTGCGTTAGTTAACCATTGAAAGATGTCTTTGAATTTTTAAAGCATTTTAGAACGCTTATTTCTTCATTTTAAGCATCTCAGAACACTCTATTTCGCATAGGCATACATAGTAAACTTTAGGGTCACGCTGTGTACCCCCTAATTGACCTATAATTATTTCCTGTTGTAGGGTACACTATTACCCTGTAATATAATAGGTGGTCCAATTTAAAAATTATAGGTCAATATTAAGGTCCGATACCGTGCCGTTAGTTAGCATAGAAAAATGTCTTTGAATTTTTAAAGCATTTTAGAACGCTTATTTCCTCATTTTAAGCTTCTCAGAACACTTCATTTCGCATAGGCATACATAGAAAACTTTAGGGTCACTCTGCGTACCCCCTAATTGACCTATAATTATTTCCTGTGGTAGGGTACACTATAACCCTGTAATATAATACGTGGTCCAATTTAAAAATTATAGGTCAATATTAAGGTCCGATACCGTGCCGTTAGTTAACATAGAAAAGTGTCTTCGTATTTCCTTGTTTTAATGCACTATTTAAAATATACATAGTGTACCCCCTAATTGACCTATAATTATTTCCTGTGGTAGGGTACACTATTACCCTGTAATATAATACCTGGTCCAATTTAAATATTATGGGTCAATATTAAGGTCTGATATTGCGCCTTGCGTTAGATAACCATTGAAAGATGTCTTTGAATTTTTAAAGCATTTTAGAACGCTTATTTCTTCATTTTAAGCTTCTCAGAACACTCTATTTCGCATAGGCATACATAGTAAAATTTAGGGTCACGCTGTGTACCCCCTAAATGACCTATAATTATTTCCTGTGGTAGGGTACACTATTACCCTGTAATATAATACGTGGTCCAATTTAAAAATTATAGGTCAATATTAAGTTCCGATACCGTGCCGTTATTTAACATTGAAAAATGTCTTCGTATTTCCTTGTTTTAATGCACTATTTAAAATATTCATAGTGTACCCCCTAATTGACCAATAATTATTTCCTGTGGTAGGGTACACTATTACCCTGTAATACAATACCTGGTTCAATTTAATTATTATGGGTCAATATTAAGGTTTGATATTGCGCCTTGCGTTAGTTAACCATTGAAAGATGTCTTTGAATTTTTAAAGCATTTTAGAACGCTTATTTCTTCATTTTAAGCTTCTCAGAACACTTTATTTCGCATAGGCATACGTAGTAAACTTTAGGGTCACGCTGTGTACCCCCTAATTGACCTATAATTATTTCCTGTGGTAGGGTACACTATTACCCTGTAATATAATAGGTGGTCCAATTTAAAAATTATAGGTCAATATTAAGGTCCGATACCGTGCCGTTAGTTAACATAGAAAAATGTCTTTGAATTTTTAAAGCATTTTAGAACGCTTATTTCCTCATTTTAAGCTTCTCAGAACACTTTATTTCGCATAGGCATACATAGTAAATTTTAGGGTCACTCTGTGTACCCCCTAATTGACCTATAATTATTTCCTGTGGTAGGGTACACTATAACCCTGTAATATAATACGTGGTCCAATTTAAAAATTATAGGTCAATATTAAGGTCCCATACCGTGCCGTTAGTTAACATAGAAAAGTGTCTTCGTATTTTCTTGTTTTAATGCACTATTTAAAACATACATAGTGTACCCCCTAATTGACCTATAATTATTTCCTGTTGTAGGGTACACTATTACCCTGTAATATAATACCTGGTCCAATTGAAATATTATGGTTCCATATTAAGGTCTAAAATCGCGCCTTGCGTTAGTTAACCATTGAAAGATGTCTTTGAATTTTTAAAGCATTTTAGAACGCTTATTTCTTCATTTTAAGCTTCTCAGAACACTCTATTTCGCATAGGCATACATAGTAAATTTTAGGGTCATGCTGTGTACCACCTAATTGACCTATAATTATTTCCTGTGGTAAGGTACACTATTACCCTGTAATATAATACGTGGTACAATTTAAAAATTATAGGTCAATATTAAGGTCCGATACCGTGCCGTTAGTTAACATAGAAAAGTGTCTTCGTATTTCCTTGTTTTAATGCACTATTTAAAATATACATAGTGTACCACCTAATTGACCTATAATTATTTCCTGTGGTAAGGTACACTATTACCCTGTAATATAATACGTGGTACAATTTAAAAATTATAGGTCAATATTAAGGTCCGATACCGTGCCGTTAGTTAACATAGAAAAGTGTCTTCGTATTTCCTTGTTTTAATGCACTATTTAAAATATACATAGTGTACCCCCTAATTGACCTATAATTATTTCCTGTGGTAGGGTGCACTATTACCCTGTAATATAATACCTGGTCCAATTTAAATATTATGGGTCAATATTAAGGTCTGATATTGCGCCTTGCGCTAGTTAACCATTGAAAGATGTCTTTGAATTTTTAAAGCATTTTAGAACGCTTATTTCTTCATTTTAAGCTTCTCAGAACACTTTATTTCGCATAGGCATACATAGTAAAATTTAGGGTCACGCTGTGTACCCCCTAAATGACCTATAATTATTTCCTGTGGTAGGGCACACTATTACCCTGTAATATAATACGTGGTCCAATTTAAAAATTATAGGTCAATATTAAGGTCCGATACCGTGCCTTTAGTTAACATAGAAAAATGTCTTTGAATTTTTAAAGCATTTTAGAACGCTTATTTCCTCATTTTAAGCTTCTCAGAACACTTTATTTCGCATAGGCATACATAGTAAACTTTAGGGTCACTCTGTGTACCCCCTAATTGACCTATAATTATTTCCTGTGGTAGGGTACACTATAACCCTGTAATATAATACGTGGTCCAGTTTAAAAATTATAGGTCAATATTAAGGTCCGATACCGTGCCGTTAGTTAACATAGAAAAGTGTCTTCGTATTTCCTTGTTTTAATGCACTATTTAAAATATACATAGTGTATCCCCTAATTGACCTATAATTATTTCCTGTGGTAGGGTACACTATTACCCTGTAATATAATACCTGGTCCAATTGAAATATTATGGTTCCATATTAAGGTCTGATATCGCGCCTTGCGTTAGTTAACCATTGAAAGATGTCTTTGAATTTTTAAAGCATTTTAGAACGCTTATTTCTTCATTTTAAGCTTCTCAGAACACTCTATTTCGCATAGGCATACATAGTAAATTTTAGGGTCATGCTGTGTACCACCTAATTGACCTATAATTATTTCCTGTGGTAAGGTACACTATTACCCTGTAATATAATACGTGGTACAATTTAAAAATTATAGGTCAATATTAAGGTCCGATTCCGTGCCGTTAGTTAACATAGAAAAGTGTCTTCGTATTTCCTTGTTTTAATGCACTATTTAAAATATACATAGTGTACCCCCTAATTGACCTATAATTATTTCCTGTGGTAGGGTGCACTATTACCCTGTAATATAATACCTGGTCCAATTTAAATATTATGGGTCAATATTAAGGTCTGATATTGCGCCTTGCGCTAGTTAACCATTGAAAGATGTCTTTGAATTTTTAAAGCATTTTAGAACGCTTATTTCTTCATTTTAAGCTTCTCAGAACACTCTATTTCGCATAAGCATACATAGTAAAATTTAGGGTCACGCTGTGTACCCCCTAAATGACCTATAATTATTTCCTGTGGTAGGGTACACTATTACCCTGTAATATAATACGTGGTCCAATTTAAAAATTATAGGTCAATATTAAGGTCCGATACCGTGCCGTTAGTTAACATTGAAAAATGTCTTTGAATTTTTAAAGCATTTTAGAACGCTTATTTCCTCATTTTAAGCTTCTCAGAACACTTTATTTCGCATAGGCATACATAGTAAAATTTAGGGTCACGCTGTGTACCCCCTAATTGACCTATAATTATTTCCTGTGGTAGGATACACTATAACCCTGTAATATAATACGTGGTCCAATTTAAAAATTATAGGTCAATATTAAGGTCAGATACCGTGCCGTTAGTTAACATAGAAAAGTGTCTTCGAATTTCATTGTTTTAATGCACTATTTAAAATATACATAGTGTACCCCCTAATTGACCTATAATTATTTCCTGTTGTAGGGTACACTATTACCCTGTAATATAATACCTGGTCCAATTGAAATTTAAAGCATTTTAGAACGCTTATTTCTTCATTTTAAGCTTCTCAGAACACTCTATTTCGCATAGGCATACATAGTAAATTTTAGGGTCATGCTGTGTACCACCTAATTGACCTATAATTATTTCCTGTGGAAAGATACACTATTACCCTGTAATATAATAGGTGGTACAATTTAAAAATTATAGGTCAATATTAAGGTGCGATACCGTGCCGTTAGTTAACATAGAAAAGTGTCTTCGTATTTCCTTGTTTTAATGCACTATTTAAAATATACATAGTGTACCCCCTAATTGACCTATAATTATTTCCTGTGGTAGGGTGCACTATTACCCTGTAATATAATACCTGGTCAAATTTAAATATTATGGGTCAATGTTAAGGTCTGATATTGCGCCTTGCGCTAGTTAACCATTGAAAGATGTCTTTGAATTTTTAAAGCATTTTAGAACGCTTATTTCTTCATTTTAAGCTTCTCAGAACACTTTATTTCGCATAGGCATACATAGTAAAATTTAGGGTCACGCTGTGTACCCCCTAAATGACCTATAATTATTTCCTGTGGTAGGGCACACTATTACCCTGTAATATAATACGTGGTCCAATTTAAAAATTATAGGTCAATATTAAGGTCCGATACCGTGCCGTTAGTTAACATAGAAAAATGTCTTTGAATTTTTAAAGCATTTTAGAACGCTTATTTCCTCATTTTAAGCTTCTCAGAACACTTTATTTCGCATAGGCATACATAGTAAGCTTTAGGGTCACTCTGTGTACCCCCTAATTGACCTATAATTATTTCCTGTGGTAGGGTACACTATAACCCTGTAATATAATACGTGGTCCAGTTTAAAAATTATAGGTCAATATTAAGGTCCGATACCGTGCCGTTAGTTAACATAGAAAAGTGTCTTCGTATTTCCTTGTTTTAATGCACTATTTAAAATATACATAGTGTATCCCCTAATTGACCTATAATTATTTCCTGTGGTAGGGTACACTATTACCCTGTAATATAATACCTGGTCCAATTTAAATATTATGGGTCAATATTAAGGTCTGATATTGCGCCTTGCGCTAGTTAATCATTGAAAGATGTCTTTGAATTTTTAAAGCATTTTAGAACGCTTATTTCTTCATTTTAAGCTTCTCAGAACACTCTATTTCGCATAAGCATACATAGTAAAATTTAGGGTCACGCTGTGTACCCCCTAAATGACCTATAATTATTTCCTGTGGTAGGGTACACTATTACCCTGTAATATAATACGTGGTCCAATTTAAAAATTATAGGTCAATATTAAGGTCCGATACCGTGCCGTTAGTTAACATTGAAAAATGTCTTTGAATTTTTAAAGCATTTTAGAACGCTTATTTCCTCATTTTAAGCTTCTCAGAACACTTTATTTCGCATAGGCATACATAGTAAACTTTAGGGTCACGCTGTGTACCCCCTAATTGACCTATAATTATTTCCTGTGGTAGGATACACTATAACCCTGTAATATAATACGTGGTCCAATTTAAAAATTATAGGTCAATATTAAGGTCAGATACCGTGCCGTTAGTTAACATAGAAAAGTGTCTTCGAATTTCCTTGTTTTAATGCACTATTTAAAATATACATAGTGTACCCCCTAATTGACCTATAATTATTTCCTGTGGTAGGGTACACTATTACCCTCAGATATAATACCTGGTTCAAGTTAAATATTATGGCTCAATATTAAGGTCTGATATTGCGCCTTGCGTTAGTTAACCATTGAAAGATGTCTTTGAATTTTTAAAGCATTTTAGAACGCTTATTTCTTCATTTTAAGCATCTCAGAACACTCTATTTCGCATAGGCATACATAGTAAACTTTAGGGTCACGCTGTGTACCCCCTAATTGACCTATAATTATTTCCTGTTGTAGGGTACACTATTACCCTGTAATATAATAGGTGGTCCAATTTAAAAATTATAGGTCAATATTAAGGTCCGATACCGTGCCGTTAGTTAGCATAGAAAAATGTCTTTGAATTTTTAAAGCATTTTAGAACGCTTATTTCCTCATTTTAAGCTTCTCAGAACACTTCATTTCGCATAGGCATACATAGAAAACTTTAGGGTCACTCTGCGTACCCCCTAATTGACCTATAATTATTTCCTGTGGTAGGGTACACTATAACCCTGTAATATAATACGTGGTCCAATTTAAAAATTATAGGTCAATATTAAGGTCCGATACCGTGCCGTTAGTTAACATAGAAAAGTGTCTTCGTATTTCCTTGTTTTAATGCACTATTTAAAATATACATAGTGTACCCCCTAATTGACCTATAATTATTTCCTGTGGTAGGGTACACTATTACCCTGTAATATAATACCTGGTCCAATTTAAATATTATGGGTCAATATTAAGGTCTGATATTGCGCCTTGCGTTAGATAACCATTGAAAGATGTCTTTGAATTTTTAAAGCATTTTAGAACGCTTATTTCTTCATTTTAAGCTTCTCAGAACACTCTATTTCGCATAGGCATACATAGTAAATTTTAGGGTCACGCTGTGTACCACCTAATTGACCTATAATTATTTCCTGTGGTAGGGTACACTATAACCCTGTAATATAATACGTGGTCCAGTTTAAAAATTATAGGTCAATATTAAGGTCCGATACCGTGCCGTTAGTTAACATAGAAAAGTGTCTTCGTATTTCCTTGTTTTAATGCACTATTTAAAATATACATAGTGTATCCCCTAATTGACCTATAATTATTTCCTGTGGTAGGGTACTCTATTACCCTGTAATATAATACCTGGTCCAATTTAAATATTATGGGTCAATATTAAGGTCTGATATTGCGCCTTGCGCTAGTTAACCATTGAAAGATGTCTTTGAATTTTTAAAGCATTTTAGAACGCTTATTTCTTCATTTTAAGCTTCTCAGAACACTCTATTTCGCATAAGCATACGTAGTAAAATTTAGGGTCACGCTGTGTACCCCCTAAATGACCTATAATTATTTCCTGTGGTAGGGTACACTATTACCCTGTAATATAATACGTGGTCCAATTTAAAAATTATAGGTCAATATTAAGGTCCGATACCGTGCCGTTAGTTAACATTGAAAAATGTCTTTGAATTTTTAAAGCATTTTAGAACGCTTATTTCCTCATTTTAAGCTTCTCAGAACACTTTATTTCGCATAGGCATACATAGTAAACTTTAGGGTCACGCTGTGTACCCCCTAATTGACCTATAATTATTTCCTGTGGTAGGATACACTATAACCCTGTAATATAATACGTGGTCCAATTTAAAAATTATAGGTCAATATTAAGGTCAGATACCGTGCCGTTAGTTAACATAGAAAAGTGTCTTCGAATTTCCTTGTTTTAATGCACTATTTAAAATATACATAGTGTACCCCCTAATTGACCTATAATTATTTCCTGTGGTAGGGTACACTATTACCCTCAGATATAATATCTGGTTCAAGTTAAATATTATGGGTCAATATTAAGGTCAGATATTGCGCCTTGCGTTAGTTAACCATTGAAAGATGTCTTTGAATTTTTAAAGCATTTTAGAACGCTTATTTCTTCATTTTAAGCATCTCAGAACACTCTATTTCGCATAGGCATACATAGTAAACTTTAGGGTCACGCTGTGTACCCCCTAATTGACCTATAATTATTTCCTGTTGTAGGGTACACTATTACCCTGTAATATAATAGGTGGTCCAATTTAAAAATTATAGGTCAATATTAAGGTCCGATACCGTGCCGTTAGTTAGCATAGAAAAATGTCTTTGAATTTTTAAAGCATTTTAGAACGCTTATTTCCTCATTTTAAGCTTCTCAGAACACTTCATTTCGCATAGGCATACATAGAAAACTTTAGGGTCACTCTGCGGACCCCCTAATTGACCTATAATTATTTCCTGTGGTAGGGTACACTATAACCCTGTAATATAATACGTGGTCCAATTTAAAAATTATAGGTCAATATTAAGGTCCGATACCGTGCCGTTAGTTAACATAGAAAAGTGTCTTCGTATTTCCTTGTTTTAATGCACTATTTAAAATATACATAGTGTACCCCCTAATTGACCTATAATTATTTCCTGTGGTAGGGTACACTATTACCGTGTAATATAATACCTGGTCCAATTTAAATAATATGGGTCAATATTAAGGTCTGATATTGCGCCTTGCGTTAGATAACCATTGAAAGATGTCTTTGAATTTTTAAAGCATTTTAGAACGCTTATTTCTTCATTTTAAGCTTCTCAGAACACTCTATTTCGCATAGGCATACATAGTAAAATTTAGGGTCACGCTGTGTACCCCCTAAATGACCTATAATTATTTCCTGTGGTAAGGTACACTATTACCCTGTAATATAATACGTGGTACAATTAATAAATTATAGGTCAATATTAAGGTCCGATACCGTGCCGTTAGTTAACATAGAAAAGTGTCTTCGTATTTCCTTGTTTTAATGCACTATTTAAAATATACATAGTGTACCCCCTAATTGACCTATAATTATTTCCTGTGGTAGGGTACACTATTACCCTGTAATATAATACCTGGTCCAATTTAAATATTATGGGTCAATATTAAGGTCTGATATTGCGCCTTGCGCTAGTTAACCATTGAAAGATGTCTTTGAATTTTTAAAGCATTTTAGAACGCTTATTTCTTCATTTTAAGCTTCTCAGAACACTCTATTTCGCATAAGCATACATAGTAAAATTTAGGGTCACGCTGTGTACAACCTAAATGACCTATAATTATTTCCTGTGGTAGGGTACACTATTACCCTGTAATATAATACGTGGTCCAATTTAAAAATTATAGGTCAATATTAAGGACCGATACCGTGCCGTTAGTTAACATTGAAAAATGTCTTTGAATTTTTAAAGCATTTTAGAACGCTTATTTCCTCATTTTAAGCTTCTCAGAACACTTTATTTCGCATAGGCATACATAGTAAACTTTAGGGTCTCTCTGTGTACCCCCTAATTGACCTATAATTATTTCCTGTTGTAGGGTACACTATAACCCTGTAATATAATACGTGGTCCAATTTAAAAATTATAGGTCAATATTAAGGTCCGATACCGTGCCGTTAGTTAACATAGAAAAGTGTATTCGTATTTCCTTGTTTTAATGCAATATTTAAAATATACATAGTGTACCCCCTAATTGACCTATAATTATTTCCTGTGGTAGGGTACACTATTACCCTGTAATATAATACCTATTCCAATTTAAATATTATGGGTCAATATTAAGGTCTGATATTGCGCCTTGCGTTAGTTAACCATTGAAAGATGTCTTTGAATTTTTAAAGCATTTTAGAACGCTTATTTCTTCATTTTAAGCATCTCAGAACACTCTATTTCGCATAGGCATACATAGTAAAATTTAGGGTCACGCTGTGTACCCCCTAAATGACCTATAATTATATCCTGTGGTAGGGTACACTATTACCCTGGAATATAATACGTGGTCCAATTTAAAAATTATAGGTCAATATTAAGGTCCGATACCGTGCCGTTAGTTAACATAAAAAAATGTCTTTGAATTTTTAAAGCATTTTAGAACGCTTATTTCCTCATTTTAAGCTTCTCAGAACACTTTATTTCGCATAGGCATACATAGTAAACTTTAGGGTCACGCTGTGTACCCCCTAATTGACCTATAATTATTTCCTGTGGTAGGGTACACTATTACTCTGTAATACAATACCTGGTTCAATTTAAATATTATGGGTCAATATTAAGGTTTGATATTGCGCCTTGCGTTAGTTAACCATTGAAAGATGTCTTTGAATTTTTAAAGCATTTTAGAACGCTTATTTCTTCATTTTAAGCTTCTCAGAACACTTTATTTCGCATAGGCATACGTAGTAAACTTTAGGGTCACGCTGTGTACCCCCTAATTGACCTATAATTATTTCCTGTGGTAGGGTACACTATTACCCTGTAATATAATAGGTGGTCCAATTTAAAAATTATAGGTCAATATTAAGGTCCGATACCGTGCCGTTAGTTAACATAGAAAAATGTCTTTGAATTTTTAAAGCATTTTAGAACGCTTATTTCCTCATTTTAAGCTTCTCAGAACACTTTATTTCGCATAGGCATACATAGTAAATTTTAGGGTCACTCTGTGTACCCCCTAATTGACCTATAATTATTTCCTGTGGTAGGGTACACTATAACCCTGTAATATAATACGTGGTCCAATTTAAAAATTATAGGTCAATATTAAGGTCCGATAATGTGCCGTTAGTTAACGTAGAAAAGTGTCTTCGAATTTCCTTGCTTTAATGCACTATTTAAAATATACATAGTGTACCCCCTAATTGAAATATAATTATTTCCTGTGGTAGGGTACACTATTACCCTGTAATATAATACCTGGTCCAATTTAAATATTATGGGTCAATATTAAGGTCTGATATTGCGCCTTGCGTTAGTTAACCATTGAAAGATGTCTTTGAATTTTTAAAGCATTTTAGAACGCTTATTTCTTCATTTTAAGCTTCTCAGAACACTTTATTGCGCATACGCATACATAGTAAACTTTAGGGTCACGCTGTGTACCCCCTAGATGACCTATAATTATTTTACGTGGTAGGGTACACTATAACCCTGTAATATAATACGTGGTTCAATTTAAAAATTTTAAGTCAATATTAAGGTCCGATACCGTGCCGTTAGTTATCATAGAAAAGAGTCTTCGAATTTCCTTGTTTTAATGCACTATTTAAAATATACACAGTGTACCCCCTAATTGACCTATAATTATTTCCTGTTGTAGGGTACACTATTACCCTGTAATATAATACCTTTTTCCAATTTAAATATTATGGTTCCATATTAAGGTCTGATATCGCACCTTGCGTTAGTTAACCATTGAAAGATGTCTTTGAATTTTTAAAGCATTTTAGAACGCTTATTTCTTCATTTTAAGCTTCTCAGAACACTCTATTTCGCATAGGCATACATAGTAAACTTTAGGGTCACGCTGTGTACCCCCTAATTGACCTATAATTATTTCCAGCGGTAGGGTACACTATTACCCTGTATTATAATACGTGGTCCAATTTAAAAATTATAGGTCAATATTAAGGTCCGATACCGTGCCGTTAGTTAACATAGAAAAGTGTCTTCGTATTTCCTTGTTTTAATGCACTATTTAAAATATACATAGTGTACCCCCTAATTGACCTATAATTATTTCCTGTGTTAGGGTACACTATTACCCTGTAATATAATAACTGGTCCAATTTAAATATTATGGGTCAATATTAAGGACTGATACTGCGCCTTGCGTTAGTTAACCATTGAATGATGTCTTTGAATTTTTAAAGCATTTTAGACCGCCTATTTCTTCATTTTAAGCTTCTCAGAACACTTTATTTCGCATAGGCATACATAGTAAACTTTAGGGTCACGCTGTGTACCCCCTAATTGACCTATAATTATTTCCTGTAATAGGGTACACTATAACCCTGTAATATAATACGTGGTCCAATTTAAAAATTATAGGTCTATATTAAGGTCCGATACCGTGCCGTTAGTTAACATAGAAAAGTGTCTTCGTATTTCCTTGTTTTAATACACTATTTAAAATATACATAGTGTACCCCCTAATTGACCTATAATTATTTCCTGTGGTAGGGTACACTATTACCCTGTAATATTATACCTGGTTCAATTTAAATATTATGGGTCCATATTAAGGTCTGATATAGCGCTCTGCGTTATTTAACCATTGAAAGAAGTCTTTGAATTTTTAAAGCATTTTAGAACGCTTATTTCTTCATTTTAAGCTTCTCAGAACACTCTATTTCGCATAGGCATACATAGTAAACTTTAGGGTCACGCTGTGTAGTGCACTGACGTGTAGTAGTAGGGCAGTGAAGAGTCCTATATTTTGTTCCACCGCAACGGGGTAAAAAAGCCACGCACGTGTCGCAGTAGGGCCGTGGAGTGTCCGCCATCTTTCGCCACTGATTAGAGCGGAAGCCGAACTGTGGAGTAAAGGCACTGGCGTGTCGTAGTCGGGCAGTGTAGAGTACGCCATTTTGGGCCACTGCAACGCGGCACTTTAGCAGCGCACGTGCCGCTGAAGGGCCATGGAGTGTCCGACATATTTTTCCATTAGTTAGAGTGGAAGCCGAACTGAGGAGAAAAGGCACAGGCGTGCAGTAGTAGGGCAGTGTAGTATCCTGTCATTTTGGCCACCACTACGCAGCACTACAGCCGCGGACGTGCCGCAGTAGGGCTATAGACTGTCCGCCATCTTTAGCCACTGGTTTAAGCGGAAGCCCTACAGAGGAGTAAAGGAACAGGCGTGTCGTAGTAGGGCAGTGTAGAGTCCGATATTTTGGGGCAACGCAACGCGACACTACAGCCGCGCGCTTGCCGCAGTAGGGCCATGGAGGGTCCGCCATATTTGGCCTCTGATTTAAGCGGAAGCGCAACTGAGAACTTAAGTCTTTGGTAGAGTCTAGTAGGGCAGTGTAGTGTCCGCCATTTCGGGCCACCGCAACGCGGCACAACAGCCTATTACGTGCCGCAGTAGGGCCGTGGAGTGTCCTCCATTTTTGGCCACTGATTAGAACGGAAGCCGAACTGAGGAGTAAAGGCACTGACGTGTCGTAGTCGGACAGTGTTGCGTCCGACATGTTGGGCCACTGCAACGCGGCACTACAGCCGTGCAAGTGCCGCATTAGGGCCGGGGAGTGTTCGCCATCTTTGGTCCCGGATAAGAGCGGAAGCCCTGCTCAGGAGTAAAGGCACTGGCGTGTCGTAGTAGGGCAGTGTAGAGTCCGCCATTTTGGGGCAACGCAACGCGACACTACAGCCACGGACGTGCCGCAGTAGGGCTATAGACTGTCCGCCATCTTTGGCCATTAATTAGAGCGGAAGCCGAACTGAGGAGTAAAGGCACTGACGTGTAGTAGTAGGGCAGTGAAGAGTCCTATACTTTGTTCCACCGCAACGGGGCAATAAAGCCACGCACGTGTCGCAGTAGGGCCGTGGAGTGTCCGCCATCTTTGGCCACTGATTAGAGCGGAAGCCGAACTGTGGAGTAAAGGCACTGGCGTGTCGTAGTCGGGCAGTGTGGAGTACGCCATTTTGGGCCACTGCAACGCGGCACTTTAGCAGCGCACGTGCCGCTGAAGGGCCATGGAGTGTCCGACATCTTTTTCCATTAGTTAGAGTGGAAGCAGAACTGAGGAGAAAAGGCACTGGCGTGTAGCATTATGGCAGTGTAGTATCCTGTCATTTTGGCCACCACTACGCAGCACTACAGCCGCGGACGTGCCGCAGTAGGGCTATAGACTGTCCGCCATCTTTAGCCACTGATTTAAGCGGAAGCCCTTCTGAGGAGTAAAGGAACAGGCGTGTCGTAGTAGGGCAGTATAGAGTCCGATAATTTGGGGCAACGCAACGCGACACTACAGCCGCGCGCTTGCCGCAGTAGGGTCAAGAAGGGGCCGCCATATTTGGGAGCTGATTAAAGCGGAAGCGCAACTGAGAACTTAAGTCTTTGGTAGAGTCTAGAAGGGCAGTGCAGTGTCCGCCCTTTTGGGCCACCGCAACGCGTCACTATAGCCACGCACGTGCAGCAGTAGGGCCGTGGAGTGTCCGCCATTTTTGACCATTGATTCGAGCGGAAGCCGAACTGAGGAGTAAAGGCACTGGCGTGTCGTAGTCGGACAGTGTTGCGTCCGACATGTTGGGCCACTGCAACGCGGCACTTCAGCAGCGCACGTGCCGCTGAAGGGCCATGGAGTGTCCGACATCTTTTTCCACTATTTATAGCGGAAGCCGAACTGAGGAGAAAAGGCACTGGCGTGTAGTAGTAGGGCAGTGCAGTGTCCGCCCTTTTGGGCCATCGCAACACGGCACTACAGCCGTGCACGCGCCGAAGTAGGGCTATGGACTGTCCGCCATTTTTGGCCACTAATTAGAGTGGAAGCCGAACTGAAGAGTAAAGGCACAGGCGTGTAGTAGTAGGACAGTGTATAGTCCGATATTTTGGGCCACCGCAACGCGGCACTACAGCCGTGTACGTGCCGAAATAGGGCCGGGGAGTGTTCGCCATCTTTGGCCACGGATTAGAGCGGAAGCTCAACTGAGGAGAAACACTTTATAGAACACTTTATTTCGCATAGGCATACATAGTAAACTTTAGGGTCACGCTGTGTACCCCCTAATTGACATATAATTAATTCCTGTGGTAGGGTACACTATAACCCTGTAATATAATACGTGGTCCAATTTAAAAATTATAGGTCAATATTAAGGTCCGATACCGTGCCGTTAGTTAATACAGAAAAGTGTCTTCGAATTTCCTTGTTTTTATGCACTATTTAAAATGTACATAGTGTGCTCCCTTATTGACCTATAATTATTTCCTGTGGTAGGGTACACTATTACCCTGTAATATAATACCTGGGCCAATTTAAATATTATGGGTCAATATTAAGGTCTGATATTGCGCCTTGCGTTATTTAACCATTGAAAGATGTCTTTGAATTTTTAAAGCATTTTAGAACGCTTATTTCTTCATTTTAAGCTTCTCAGAACACTTTATTTTGCATAGGAATACATAGTAAACTTTAGGGTCACGCTGTGTACCCCCTAATTGACCTATACTTATTTCCTGCGGTAGGGTACACTATTACCCTGTAATATAATACCTGGTCCAATTTAAATATTATGGGTCAATATTAAGGTCTGATATCGCGCCTTGCGTTGGTTAACCATTGAAAGATGTCTTCGAATTTCCTTGTTTTAATGCACTATTTAAAATATACATAGTGTACCCCCCAATTGACCTATAATTATTTCCTGTGGTAGGGTACACTATTACTCTGTAATATAATACCTGGTCCAATTTAAATATTATGGTTCCATATTAAGGTCTGATATCGCGCCTTGCGTTAGTTAACCATTGAAAGATGTCTTTGAATTTTTAAAGCATTTTAGAACGCTTATTTCTTCATTTTAAGCATCTCAGAACACTCTATTTCGCATAGGCATACATAGTAAAATTTAGTGTCACGCTGTGTACCCCCTAAATGACCTATAATTATTTCCTGCGCTAGGGTACACTATTACCCTGTAATATAATACGTGGTCCAATTTAAAAATTATAGGTCAATATTAAGGTCCGATACCGTACCGTTAGTTAACATAGAAAAATGTCTTTGAATTTTAAAGCATTTTAGAACGCTTATTTCCTCATTTTAAGCTTCTCAGAACACTTTTTTTCGCATAGGCATACATAGTAAACTTTAGGGTCACGCTGTGTACCCCCTAATTGACCTATAATTATTTACTGTGGTAGGGTACACTATAACCCTGTAATATAATACGTGGTCCAATTAAAAATTATAGGTCAATATTAAGGTCCGATAATGTGCCGTCAGTTAACATAGAAAAGTGTCTTCGAATTTCCTTGCTTTAATGCACTATTTAAAATATACATAGTGTACCCCCTAATTGAAATATAATTATTTCCTGTGGTAGGGTACACTATTACCCTGTAATATAATACCTGGTCCAATTTAAATATTATGGGTCAATATTAAGGTCTGATATTGCGCCTTGCGTTAGTTAACCATTGAAAGATGTCTTTGAATTTTTAAAGCATTTTAGAACGCTTATTTCTTCATTTTAAGCTTCTCAGAACACTTTACTGCGCATACGCATACATAGTAAACTTTAGGGTCACGCTGTGTACCCCCTAATTGACCTATAATTATTTTACGTGGTAGGGTACACTATAACCCTGTAATATAATACGTGGTTCAATTTAAAAATTTTAAGTCAATATTAAGGTCCGATACCGTGCCGTTAGTTATCATAGAAAAGAGTCTTCGAATTTCCTTGTTTTAATGCACTATTTAAAATATACACAGTGTACCCCCTAATTGACCTATAATTATTTCCTGTTGTAGGGTACACTATTACCCTGTAATATAATACCTTTTTCCAATTTAAATATTATGGTTCCATATTAAGGTCTGATATCGCACCTTGCGTTAGTTAACCATTGAAAGATGTCTTTTAATTTTTAAAGCATTTTAGAACGCTTATTTCTTCATTTTAAGCTTCTCAGAACACTCTATTTCGCATAGGCATACATAGTAAACTTTAGGGTCACGCTGTGTACCCCCTAATTGACCTATAATTATTTCCAGCGGTAGGGTACACTATTACCCTGTATTATAATACGTGGTCCAATTTAAAAATTATAGGTCAATATTAAGGTCCGATACCGTGCCGTTAGTTAACATAGAAAAGTGTCTTCGTAATTCCTTGTTTTAATGCACTATTTAAAATATACATAGTGTACCCCCTAATTGACCTATAATTATTTCCTGTGGTAGGGTTCACTATTACCCTGTAATATAATAACTGGTCCAATTTAAATATTATGGGTCAATATTAAGGTCTGATACTGCGCCTTGCGTTAGTTAACCATTGAATGATGTCTTTGAATTTTTAAAGCATTTTAGACCGCCTATTTCTTCATTTTAAGCTTCTCAGAACACTTTATTTCGCATAGGCATACATAGTAAACTTTAGGGTCACGCTGTGTACCCCCTAATTGACCTATAATTATTTCCTGTAATAGGGTACACTATAACCCTGTAATATAATACGTGGTCCAATTTAAAAATTATAGGTCTATATTAAGGTCCGATACCGTGCCGTTAGTTAACATAGAAAAGTGTCTTCGTATTTCCTTGTTTTAATACACTATTTAAAATATACATAGTGTACCCCCTAATTGACCTATAATTATTTCCTGTGGTAGGGTACACTATTACCCTGTAATATTATACCTGGTTCAATTTAAATATTATGGGTCCATATTAAGGTCTGATATCGCGCTCTGCGTTATTTAACCATTGAAAGAAGTCTTTGAATTTTTAAAGCATTTTAGAACACTTATTTCTTCATTTTAAGCTTCTCAGAACACTCTATTTCGCATAGGCATACATAGTAAACTTTAGGGTCACGCTGTGTAGTGCACTGACGTGTAGTAGTAGGGCAGTGAAGAGTCCTATATTTTGTTCCACCGCAACGGGGTAAAAAAGCCACGCACGTGTCGCAGTAGGGCCGTGGAGTGTCCGCCATCTTTCGCCACTGATTAGAGCGGAAGCCGAACTGTGGAGTAAAGGCACTGGCGTGTCGTAGTCGGGCAGTGTAGAGTACGCCATTTTGGGCCACTGCAACGCGGCACTTTAGCAGCGCACGTGCCGCTGAAGGGCCATGGAGTGTCCGACATATTTTTCCATTAGTTAGAGTGGAAGCCGAACTGAGGAGAAAAGGCACAGGCGTGCAGTAGTAGGGCAGTGTAGTATCCTGTCATTTTGGCCACCACTACGCAGCACTACAGCCGCGGACGTGCCGCAGTAGGGCTATAGACTGTCCGCCATCTTTAGCCACTGGTTTAAGCGGAAGCCCTACAGAGGAGTAAAGGAACAGGCGTGTCGTAGTAGGGCAGTGTAGAGTCCGATATTTTGGGGCAACGCAACGCGACACTACAGCCGCGCGCTTGCCGCAGTAGGGCCATGGAGGGTCCGCCATATTTGGCCTCTGATTTAAGCGGAAGCGCAACTGAGAACTTAAGTCTTTGGTAGAGTCTAGAAGGGCAGTGTAGTGTCCGCCATTTCGGGCCACCGCAACGCGGCACAACAGCCTATTACGTGCCGCAGTAGGGCCGTGGAGTGTCCTCCATTTTTGGCCACTGATTAGAGCGGAAGCCGAACTGAGGAGTAAAGGCACTGACGTGTCGTAGTCGGACAGTGTTGCGTCCGACATGTTGGGCCACTGCAACGCGGCACTACAGCCGTGCAAGTGCCGCATTAGGGCCGGGGAGTGTTCGCCATCTTTGGTCCCGGATAAGAGCGGAAGCCCTGCTCAGGAGTAAAGGCACTGGCGTGTCGTAGTAGGGCAGTGTAGAGTCCGCCATTTTGGGGCAACGCAACGCGACACTACAGCCACGGACGTGCCGCAGTAGGGCTATAGACTGTCCGCCATCTTTGGACATTAATTAGAGCGGAAGCCGAACTGAGGAGTAAAGGCACTGACGTGTAGTAGTAGGGCAGTGAAGAGTCCTATACTTTGTTCCACCGCAACGGGGCAATAAAGCCACGCACGTGTCGCAGTAGGGCCGTGGAGTGTCCGCCATCTTTGGCCACTGATTAGAGCGGAAGCCGAACTGTGGAGTAAAGGCACTGGCGTGTCGTAGTCGGGCAGTGTGGAGTACGCCATTTTGGGAAACTGCAACGCGGCACTTTAGCAGCGCACGTGCCGCTGAAGGGCCATGGAGTGTCCGACATCTTTTTCCATTAGTTAGAGTGGAAGCAGAACTGAGGAGAAAAGGCACTGGCGTGTAGTATTATGGCAGTGTAGTATCCTGTCATTTTGGCCACCACTACGCAGCACTACAGCCGCGGACGTGCCGCAGTAGGGCTATAGACTGTCCGCCATCTTTAGCCACTGATTTAAGCGGAAGCCCTTCTGAGGAGTAAAGGAACAGGCGTGTCGTAGTAGGGCAGTGTAGAGTCCGATAGTTTGGGGCAACGCAACGCAACACTACAGCCGCGGACGTGACGCAGTAAGGCTATAGACTGTCCGCCATCTTTGGCCATTAATTAGAGCGGAAGCAGAACTGAGGAGTAAAGGCACTGACGTGTAGTAGTAGGGCAGTGTAGAGTCCGATATTTTGGGGCAACGCAACGCGACACTACAGCCGAGCGCTTGCCGCAGTAGGGTCAAGAAGGGGCCGCCATATTTGGGAGCTGATTAAAGCGGAAGCGCAACTGAGAACTTAAGTCTTTGGTAGAGTCTAGAAGGGCAGTGCAGTGTCCGCCCTTTTGGGCCACCGCAACGCGTCACTATAGCCACGCACGTGCAGCAGTAGGGCCGTGGAGTGTCCGCCATTTTTGACCATTGATTCGAGCGGAAGCCGAACTGAGGAGTAAAGGCACTGGCGTGTCGTAGTCGGACAGTGTTGCGTCCGACATGTTGGGCCACTGCAACGCGGCACTTCAGCAGCGCACGTGCCGCTGAAGGGCCATGGAGTGTCCGACATCTTTTTCCACTATTTATAGCGGAAGCCGAACTGAGGAGAAAAGGCACTGGCGTGTAGTAGTAGGGCAGTGCAGTGTCCGCCCTTTTGGGCCATCGCAACGCGGCACTACAGCCGTGCACGTGCCGAAATAGGGCCGGGGAGTGTTCGCCATCTTTGGCCACGGATTAGAGCGGAAGCTCAACTGAGGAGAAAAAGCACAGGCGTTTCGTAGTAGGGCAGTGTAGAGTCCATTATTTTGGGGCACCGCAACGCGACACTACAGTCGCGGACGAGCTGCTGAAGGGCTATGGAGTGTCCGCCATCTTTAGCCACTGATTAGAGCGGAAACTCATCTGAGGAGTAAAGCCACAGGCGTGTCGTAGTAGGGCAGTGTAGAGTCCGATATTTTGGGGCAACGCAACGCGACACTACAGCCGCGCGCTTGCCGCAGTAGGGCCATGGAGGGTCCGCCATATTTGGCCTCTGATTTAAGCGGAAGCGCAACTGAGAACTTAAGTCTTTGGTAGAGACTAGTAGGGCAGTGTAGTGTCCGCCATTTCGGGCCACTGCAACGCGGCACTACAGCCGAGCAAGTGCCGCATTAGGGCCGGGGAGTGTTCGCCATCTTTGGTCCCGGATAAGAGCGGAAGCCCTGCTGAGGGGTAAAGGCACTGGCGTGTCGTAGTAGGGCAGTGTAGAGTCCGCCATTTTGGGGCAACGCAACGCGACACTACAGCCTCGGACGTGCCGCAGTAGGGCTATAGTCTGTCCGCCATCTTTGGCCATTAATTAGAGCGGAAGCCGAACTGAGGAGTAAAGGCACTGACGTGTAGTAGTAGGGCAGTGAAGAGTCCTATATTTTGTTCCACCGGAACGGGGCAATAAAGCCACGCACGTGTCGCAGTAGGGCCGTGGAGTGTCCGTCATCTTTGGCCACTGATTAGAGCGTAAGCCGAACTGTGGAGTAAAGGCACTGGCGTGTCGTAGTCGGGCAGAGTGGAGTACGCCATTTTGGGCCACTGCAACGCGGCACTTTAGCAGCGCACGTGCCGCTGAAGGGCCATGGAGTGTCCGACATCTTTTTCCATTAGTTAGAGTGGAAGCAGAACTGAGGAGAAAAGGCACTGGCGTGTAGTAGTAGGGCAGTGTAGTATCCAGTCATTTTAGCCACCACTACGCAGCACTACAGCCGCGGACGTGCCGCAGTAGGGCTATAGACTGTCCGCCATCTTTAGCCACTGATTTAAGCGGAAGCCCTACTGAGGAGTAAAGGAACAGGCGTGTCGTAGTAGGGCAGTGTAGAGTCCGATATTTTGGGGCAACGCGACACTACAGCTGCGCGCTTGCCGCAATAGGGCCATGTAGGGTCCGCCATATTTAGCCTCTGATTTAAGCGGAAGCGCAACCCAGAACTTAAGTCTTTGGTAGAGTCTAGTAGGGCAGTGTGGTGTCCTCCATTTCGGGCCACCGCAACGCGGCACAACAGCCTATTACGTGCCGCAGTAGGGCCATGGAGTGTCCGCCATCTTTGGCCACTGATTAGAGCGGAAGCCGAACTGAGGAGTAAAGGCACTGGCGTGTCGTAGTCGGACAGTGTTGCGTCCGACATGTTGGGCCACTGCAACGCGGCACTTCAGCAGCGCACGTGCCACCGAAGGGCCATGGAGTGTCCGACTTCTTTTTCCACTATTTAGAGCGGAAGCAGAACTGAGGAGAAAAGCCACAGACGTGTCGTAGTCGGGCAGTGTTGCGTCCGACATGTTGGGCCGCAGCAACGCGGAACTACAGCCGTGCAAGTGCCGCATTAGGGCCGGGGAGTGTTCGCCATCTTTAGCCACTGATTTAAGCGGAAGTCCTACTGAGGAGTAAAGGAACAGGCGTGTCGTAGTAGGGCAGTGTAGAGTCCGATTTTTTGGGGCAACGCAACGCGACACTACAGCAGCGCGCTTGCCGCAGTAGGGCCATGGAGGGTCCGCCATATTTGGCCTCTGATTTAAGCGGAAGCGCAACTGAGAACTTAAGTCTTTGGTAGAGTCTAGTAGGGCAGTGTAGTGTCCGCCATTTTGGGGCAACGCAACGGGGCAATAAAGCCACTCACGTGTCGCAGTAGGGCCGTGGAGTGTCCGCCATCTTTGGCCACTGATTAGAGCGGAAGCCGAACTGTGGAGTAAAGGCACTGGCGTGTCGTTGTCGGGCAGTGTAGAGTACGCCATTTTGGGCCACTGCAACGCGACACTTTAGCAGCGCACGTGCCGCTGAAGGGCCATGGAGTGCCCGACATCTTTTTCCATTAGTTAGAGGGGAAGCAGAACTGAGGAGAAAAGGCACAGGCGTGCAGTAGTAGGGCAGTGTAGAGTCCGATATTTTGGGGCAACGCAACGCGACACTACAGCCGCGGACGTGCAGCAGTAGGGCTACAGACTGTCCGCCATCTTTAGCCACTGATTTAAGCGGAAGTCCTACTGAGGAGTAAAGGAACAGGCGTGTCGTAGTCGGACAGTGTTGCGTCCGACATGTTGGGCCTCTGCAACGCGGCACTTCAGCAGCGCACGTGCCGCCGAAGGGCCATGGAGTGTCCGACATCTTTTTCCACTATTTAGAGCGGAAGCAGATCTGAGGAGAAAAGGCACTGGCGTGTAGTAGTAGGGCAGTGTAGAGTCCACCATTTTGGGGCACCGCAACGCGACACTACAGCCGCGGACGTGCCGCGGTAAGGTAGTGGACTGTCTGCCATCTTTGGCCACTAATATGAGCGGAAGCCGAACAGAAGAGTAAAGGCGCTGGCGTGTAGTAGTAGGTCAGAGTAGAGTCCGATATTTTGGGCCACCGCAACGTGACACTACAGCCGTGCACGTGCCGCATTAGGGCCGGGGAGTGTTCGCCATCTTTGGCCAGGGATTAGAGCGGAAGCCGAACAGAGGAGTAAAGGCACTGACGTGTAGTAGTAGGGCAGAGTAGAGTCCGATATTTTGGGGCAACACAACGTGGCACTTCCGAAGCGCACGTGCCGCTGAAGGGCCATGGAGTGTCCGACATCTTTTTCCACTATTAAGAGCGGAAGCCGAACTGAGGAGAAAAGGCACTGGCATGTAGTAGTAGGGCAGTGTAGAGTCTGATATTTTGGGCCATCGCAACACGGCACTACTGCCGTGCTCGTGACGCATTAGGGCCGGGGAGTGTTCATCATCTTTGGACACGGATTAGAGCGGAAGCCCAACTGAAGAGTAAAGCCACAGGCGTGTCGTAGTCGGGCAGTGTTGCGTCCGACATGTTGGGCCGCAGCAACGCGGCACTACAGCCGTGCACGTGCCGCAGTAGGTCCGGGGAGTGTTCGCCATCTTTGGAAACTGATTTGAGCTGAATCCCAACTGAGCAGTAAAGGCACTGGCATGTCGTAGTAAGGTAGTGTAGAGTCCGACATTTTGGGCCTCTGCAACGTGGCACTACAGCCACGCACGTGCCGCAGAAGGGCCGTGGAGTGTCCGCCATCTTTATCCACTGATTAGAGCGGAATCCCAACTGAGGAGTAAAGGCACTGGCGTGCCGTAGTAAGCCAGTGTAGAGTCCGACATTTTGGGCCACTGCAACGTGGCACTACAGCCACGGACATGCCGCGGTAGGGCTATAGACTGTCTGCCATCTTTGGCCACTAATTATAGCGGAAACCGAATTGAAGAGTAAAGGCACTGGCGTGTAGTAGTAGGGCAGTGTAGAGTCCGATATTTTGGGCCACCGCAACACGGCAATACAGCCGTGATGTGCCGCATTAGGGCCGGGTAGTGTTCGCCATATTTGGCAAGGGATTAGAGCGGAAGCCGAACTGAGGAGTAAAGGCACTGACGTGTAGTAGTAGGGCAGAGTAGAGTCCGATATTTTGGGGCAACACGACGCAGCACTTCAGCAGCGCACGTGCCGCTGAAGGGCCATGGAATGTCCGACATCTTTTTCCACTATTAAGAGCGGAAGCCGATCTGAGGAGAAAAGGCACTGGCGTGTAGTAGTAGGGCAGTGTAGAGTCCGATATTTTGGGATATCGCAACACGGCACTACTGCCGTGCACGTGCCGCATTATGGCCGGGGAGTGTTCGCCATCTTTGGACACGTATTAGAGCGGAAGCCCAACTGAGGAGTAAAGCCACAGGCGTGTCGTAGTCGGGCAGTGTTGCGTCCGACATGTGGGGCCGCGCTACGCGGCGCTACAGCTTACACGTGCCGCTGAAGGGCCATGGAGTGTCCGCCATCTTTTTCCATTAGTTAGATTGGAAGCCGAACAGAGGAGAAAAGGCACTGGCGTGTAGTAGTAGGGCAGTGTAGTATCCTGCCATTTTGGCCACCACTGCTCAGCACTACAGCTGCGGACGTGCCGCAGTAGGGCTATAGACTGTCCGCCATCTTTAGCCACTGATTTAAGCGGAAGCCCAACTGAGGAATAAAGGAACAGGTGTGTCGCAGTAGGGCAGTGTAGAGTCCGCTGTTTTGGGGCACCGCAACACGGCACTTCAGCCGCGGACGTGCCGCAGTAGGGCTATGGAATGTCCGCCATCTTTGGTAATGGATAAGAGCGGAAGCTCAACTGAGGAGTAAAGGCACAGGCGTGTCGTAGTAGGGCAGTGTTGAGTCCGCCATTTTAGGGAACCGCAACGCGACACTACAGCTGCGGACGTGCCGCAGTAGGGCTATAGACTGTCCGCCATCTTTAGCCACTGATTTAAGCGGAAGCCCAACTGAGGAATAAAGGAACAGGTGTGTCGCAGTAGGGCAGTGTAGAGTCCGCTATTTTGGGGCACCGCAACACGGCACTACTGCCGTGCACGTGACGCATTAGGGCCGGGGAGTGTTCATCATCTTTGGACACGGATTAGAGCGGAAGCCCAACTGAAGAGTAAAGCCACAGGCGTGTCGTAGTCGGGCAGTGTTGCGTCCGACATGTTGGGCCGCAGCAACGCGGCACTACAGCCGTGCACGTGCCGCAGTAGGTCCGGGGAGTGTTCGCCATCTTTGGAAACTGATTTGAGCTGAATCCCAACTGAGCAGTAAAGGCACTGGCATGTCGTAGTAAGGTAGTGTAGAGTCCGACATTTTGGGCCTCTGCAACGTGGCACTACAGCCACGCACGTGCCGCAGAAGGGCCGTGGAGTGTCCGCCATCTTTATCCACTGATTAGAGCGGAATCCCAACTGAGGAGTAAAGGAACAGGCGTGTCGTAGTAGGGCAGTGTAGAGTCCGATTTTTTGGGGCAACGCAACGCGACACTACAGCAGCGCGCTTGCCGCAGTAGGGCCATGGAGGGTCCGCCATATTTGGCCTCTGATTTAAGCGGAAGCGCAACTGAGAACTTAAGTCTTTGGTAGAGTCTAGTAGGGCAGTGTAGTGTCCGCCATTTTGGGGCAACGCAACGGGGCAATAAAGCCACGCACGTGTCGCAGTAGGGCCGTGGAGTGTCCGCCATCTTTGGCCACTGATTAGAGCGGAAGCCGAACTGTTGAGTAAAGGCACTGGCGTGTCGTTGTCGGGCAGTGTAGAGTACGCCATTTTGGGCCACTGCAACGCGACACTTTAGCAGCGCACGTGCCGCTGAAGGGCCATGGAGTGCCCGACATCTTTTTCCATTAGTTAGAGGGGAAGCAGAACTGAGGAGAAAAGGCACTGGCGTGTAGTAGTAGGGCAGTGTAGTATCCTGTCATTTTGGCCACCGCTACGCAGCACTACAGCTGCGGACGTGCCGCAGTAGGGCTATAGACTGTCCGCCATCTTTAGCCACTGATTTAAGCGGAAGTCCTACTGAGGAGTAAAGGAACAGGCGTGTCGTAGTCGGACAGTGTTGCGTCCGACATGTTGGGCCACTGCAACGCGACACTTCAGCAGCGCACGTGCCGCCGAAGGGCCATGGAGTGTCCGACATCTTTTTCCACTATTTAGAGCGGAAGCAGATCTGAGGAGAAAAGGCACTGGCGTGTAGTAGTAGGGCAGTGTAGAGTCCACCATTTTGGGGCACCGCAACGCGACACTACAGCCGCGGACGTGCCGCGGTAAGGTAGTGGACTGTCTGCCATCTTTGGCCACTAATATGAGCGGAAGCCGAACAGAAGAGTAAAGGCGCTGGCGTGTAGTAGTAGGTCAGAATAGACTCCGATATTTTGGGCCACCGCAACGTGACACTACAGCCGTGCACGTGCCGCATTAGGGCCGGGGAGTGTTCGCCATCTTTGGCCAGGGATTAGAGCGGAAGCCGAACAGAGGAGTAAAGGCACTGACGTGTAGTAGTAGGGCAGAGTAGAGTCCGATATTTTGGGGCAACACAACGTGGCACTTCCGAAGCGCACGTGCCGCTGAAGGGCCATGGAGTGTCCGACATCTTTTTCCACTATTAAGAGCGGAAGCCGAACTGAGGAGAAAAGGCACTGGCATGTAGTAGTAGGGCAGTGTAGAGTCCGATATTTTGGGCCATCGCAACACGGCACTACTGCCGTGCACGTGACGCATTAGGGCCGGGGAGTGTTCATCATCTTTGGACACGGATTAGAGCGGAAGCCCAACTGAAGAGTAAAGCCACAGGCGTGTCGTAGTCGGGCAGTGTTGCGTCCGACATGTTGGGCCGCAGCAACGCGGCACTACAGCCGTGCACGTGCCGCAGTAGGTCCGGGGAGTGTTCGCCATCTTTGGAAACTGATTTGAGCTGAATCCCAACTGAGCAGTAAAGGCACTGGCATGTCGTAGTAAGGTAGTGTAGAGTCCGACATTTTGGGCCTCTGCAACGTGGCACTACAGCCACGCACGTGCCGCAGAAGGGCCGTGGAGTGTCCGCCATCTTTATCCACTGATTAGAGCGGAATCCCAACTGAGGAGTAAAGGCACTGGCGTGCCGTAGTAAGCCAGTGTAGAGTCCGACATTTTGGGCCACTGCAACGTGGCACTACAGCCACGGACATGCCGCGGTAGGGCTATAGACTGTCTGCCATCTTTGGCCACTAATTAGAGCGGAAACCGAACTGAAGAGTAAAGGCACTGGCGTGTAGTAGTAGGGCAGTGTAGAGTCCGATATTTTGGGCCACCGCAACACGGCAATACAGCCGTGATGTGCCGCATTAGGGCCGGGTAGTGTTCGCCATCTTTGGCAAAGGATTAGAGCGGAAGCCGAACTGAGGAGTAAAGGCACTGACGTGTAGTAGTAGGGCAGAGTAGAGTCCGATATTTTGGGGCAACACGACGCAGCACTTCAGCAGCGCACGTGCCGCTGAAGGGCCATGGAATGTCCGACATCTTTTTCCACTATTAAGAGCGGAAGCCGATCTTAGGAGAAAAGGCACTGGCGTGTAGTAGTAGGGCAGTGTAGAGTCCGATATTTTGGGATATCGCAACACGGCACTACTGCCGTGCACGTGCCGCATTATGGCCGGGGAGAGTTCGCCATCTTTGGACACGTATTAGAGCGGAAGCCCAACTGAGGAGTAAAGCCACAGGCGTGTCGTAGTCGGGCAGTGTTGCGTCCGACATGTGGGGCCGCGCTACGCGGCGCTACAGCTTACACGTGCCGCTGAAGGGCCATGGAGTGTCCGCCATCTTTTTCCATTAGTTAGATTGGAAGCCGAACAGAGGAGAAAAGGCACTGGCGTGTAGTAGTAGGGCAGTGTAGTATCCTGCCATTTTGGCCACCACTGCTCAGCACTACAGCTGCGGACGTGCCGCAGTAGGGCTATAGACTGTCCGCCATCTTTAGCCACTGATTTAAGCGGAAGCCCAACTGAGGAATAAAGGAACAGGTGTGTCGCAGTAGGGCAGTGTACAGTCCGCTATTTTGGGGCACCGCAACACGGCACTTCAGCCGCGGACGTGCCGCAGTAGGGCTATGGAATGTCCGCCATCTTTGGTAATGGATAAGAGCGGAAGCTCAACTGAGGAGTAAAGGCACAGGCGTGTCGTAGTAGGGCAGTGTAGAGTCCGACATTTTAGGGAACCGCAACGCGACACTACAGCCGCGGACGTGACGCAGTAGGGCTATAGACTGTCCGCCATCTTTGGCCATTAATTAGAGCGGAAGCCGAACTGAGGAGTACAGGCACTGACGTGTAGTAGTAGGGCAGTGTAGAGTCCGATATTTTGGGGCAACGCAACGCGGTAATAAAGCCGCGCACGTGCCGAAGAAGGGCCACGGAGGGTCCGAAATATTTGGCCACAGATTAAAGCGGAAGCGCAACTGAGAACATGTCTTTGGTAGAGTCTAGCAGGACAGTGTTGTGTCCGCCATTTTGGGCCACCGCAACGCGGCCCTACAGCCACGCACGTGCCACAGTTGGGCCGTGGAGTATCCGCCATCTTTGGCCACGGATTGTAGTGGAAGCTTAACTGAGGAGTAAAGGCACTCGCGTGTCACAGTAAGGCAGTGTAGAGTCCGCCATTTTTGGGCACTGCAACGCGACACTACAGCCGCGGACGTGCCGCAGTAGGGCTATAGACTGTCCGCCATCTTTAGCCACTGATTAGAGCATAAGCCGAACTGAGGAGTAAAGGCACGGGCGTATCGTAGTCGGGCAGTGTAGCGTCCGACTTGTTAGGCCACTGCAACGCGGCACTACAGCCGTGCACGTGTTGCAGTAGGTCCGGGGAGTGTTCGCCATCTTTGGAAACTGATTTGAGCTGAATCACAACTGAGCAGTAAAGGCACTGGCATGTCGTAGTAAGGTAGTGTAGAGTCCGACATTTTGGGCCACTGCAACTTGGCACTACAGCCACGCACGTGCCGCAGAAGGGCCGTGGAGTGTCCGCCATCTTTATCCACTGATTAGAGCGGATTCCCAACTGAGGAGTAAAGGCACTGGCGTGCCGTAGTAAGCCAGTGTAGAGTCCGACATTTTGGGCCACTGCAACGTGGCACTACAGCCACACACGTGCCGCAGTAGGGCAATAGACCGTCCGCCATCGTTAAACACTGATTAGAGTAGAAGCCGAACTGAGGAGTATAGGCACAGGCGTGTCGTAGTCGGGCAGTGTAGCGTCCGACATGTTGGGCCACCGCAACGCGGCAATAAAGCCGCGCACGTGCCGCAGAAGGGCCATGGAGGGTCCGCCATATTTGGCCATAGATTAAAGCGGAAGAGCAACTGAGAACTTAAGTTTATGGTACAGTCTAGTAGGGTAGTGTTGTGTCCACCATTTTGGGCCAACGCAACGCAGCACTACAGCCACGCGCGCGCCGAAGTAGTGTCGGGGAGTGTTCGCCATCTTTGGTCCCGGATGAGAGCGGAAGCCCTGCTGAGGAGTAAAGGCACTGGCGTGTCGTAGTAGGGCAGTGTAGAGTCCGCAATTTTGAGGCAACGCAACGCGACACTACAGCCACGGACGTACCGCAGTAGGGCTATAAAATGTCCGCCATCTTTGGCCATTAATTAGAGCGGAAGCCGAACTGAGGAGTAAAAGCACTGACGTGTAGTAGTAGGGCAGTGGAGAGTCCTATATTTTGTTCCACCGCAACGGGGCAATAAAGCCACGCACGTGTCGCAGAAGGGCCGTGGAGTGTCCGCCATCTTTGGCCACTGATTAGAGCGGAAGCCGAACTGTGGAGTAAAGGCACTTACGTGTCGTAGTCGGGCAGTGTTGAGTACGCCATTTTGGGCCACTGCAACGCGGCACTTTAGCAGCGCTCGCACCGCTGAAGGGCCATGGAGTGTCCGACATCTTTTTCCATTAGTTAGAGTGGAAGCCGAACTGAGGAGAAAAGGCAAGGGCGTGCAGTAGTAGGGCAGTGTAGTATCCTGTCATTTTGGCCACCACTACGCAGCACTACAGCCGCGGACATGCCGCAGTAGGGCTATAGACTGTCTGCCATCTTTAGCCACTGATTTAAGCGGAAGCCCTACTGAGGAGTAAAGGAACAGGCGTGTCGTAGTAGGGCAGTGTAGAGTCCGATATTTTGGGGCAACGCAACGCGACACTACAGCCGCGCGCTTGGCGCAATAGGGCCATGGAGGGTCCGCCATATTTTGCCTCTGATTTAAGCGGAAGCGCAACTGAGAACTTAAGTCTTTGGTAGAGTCTAGTAGGGCAGTGTGGTGTCCGCCATTTCGGGCCACCGCAACGCGGCACAACAGCCTATTACGTGCCGCAGTAGGGCCGTGGAGTGTCCGCCATTTTTGGCCACTGATTAGAGCGGAAGCAGAACTGAGGAGAAAAGGCACTGGCGTGTAGTAGTAGGGCAGTGTAGAGTCCGATATTTTGGGCCATCGCAACACGGCACTACTGCCGTGCACGTGCCGCATTAGGGCCGGGGAGTGTTCATCATCTTTGGACACGGATTAGAGCGGAAGCCCAACTGAGGAGTAAAGCCACAGGCGTGTCGTATTCGGGCAGTGTTGCGTCCGACATGTTGGGCCGCAGCAACGCGGCACTACAGCTTACACGTGCCGCTGAAGGGCCATGGAGTGTCCGCCATCTTTTTCCATTAGTTAGATTGGAAGCCGAACTGAGGAGAAAAGGCACTGGCGTGCCGTAGTAAGCCAGTGTAGATTCCGACATTTTGGGCCATCGCAACACGGCACTACTGCCGTGCACGTGCCGCATTAGGGCCGGGGAGTGTTCATCATCTTTGGACACGGATTAGAGCGGAAGCCCAACTGAGCAGTAAAAGCACTGGCATGTCGTAGTAAGGTAGTGTAGAGTCCGACATTTTGGGCCTCTGCAACGTGGCACTACAGCCACGCACGTGCCGCAGAAGGGCCGTGGAGTGTCCGCCATCTTTATCTACTGATTAGAGCGGAATCCCAACTGAGGAGTAAAGGCACTGGCGTGCCGTAGTAAGCCAGTGTAGAGTCCGACATTTTGGGCCACTGCAACGTGGCACTACAGCCACACACGTGCCGCAGTAGGGCAATAGATCGTCCGCCATCGTTAGACACTGATTAGAGGAGAAGCCGAACTGAGGAGTAAAGGCACAGGCGTGTCGTAGTCGGGCAGTGTAGCGTCCGACATGTTGGGCCACCGCAACGCGGCAATAAAGCCGCGCACGTGCCGCAGAAGGGCCATGGAGGATCCGCCATATTTGGTGATAGATTAAAGCGGAAGCGCAACTGAGGAGTAAAAGCACTGACGTGTAGTAGTAGGGCAGTGAAGAGTCCTATATTTTGTTCCACCGCAACGGGGCAATAAAGCCACGCACGTGTCGCAGTAGGGCCGTGGAGTGTCCGCCATCTTTGGCCACTGATTAGAGTGGAAGCCGAACTGAGGAGAAAAGGCACAGGCGTGCAGTAGTAGGGCAGTGTAGAGTCCGATATTTTGGGGCAACGCAACGCGACACTACAGCCGCGGACGTGCAGCAGTAGGGCTATAGACTGTCCGCCATCTTTAGCCACTGATTTAAGCGGAAGCCCAACTGAGGAGTAAAGTAACAGGCGTGTCGCAGTAGGGCAATGTAGAGTCCGCTATTTTGGGGCTCCGCAACACGGCACTACAGCCTCGGACGTGCCGCATTAGGGCCGGGGAGTGTTCATCATCTTTGGACACGGATTAGAGCGGACGCCCAACTGAGGAGTAAAGCCACAGGCGTGTCGTATTCGGGCAGTGTTGCGTCCGACATGTTGGGCCGCAGCAACGCGGCACTACAGCTTACTCGTGCCGCTGAAGGGCCATGGAGTGTCCGCCATCTTTTTCCATTAGTTAGATTGGAAGCCGAACTGAGGAGAAAAGGCACTGGCGTGCCGTAGTAAGCCAGAGTAGAGTCCGACATTTTGGGCCACTGCAACGTGGCACTACAGCCACACACGTGCCGCAGTAGGGCAATAGACCGTCCGCCATCGTTAAACACTGATTAGAGTAGAAGCCGAACTGAGGAGTATAGGCACAGGCGTGTCGCAGTAGGGCAGTGTAGAGTCCGATATTTTGGGGCTCCGCAACACGGCACTACAGCCTCGGACGTGCCGCAGTAGGACTATGGAATGTCCGCCATCTTTGGTAACGGATAAGAGCGGAAGCTCAACTGAGGAGTAAAGGCACAGGCGTGTCGTAGTAGGGCAGAGTTGAGTCCGATATTTTGGGCCACCGCAACGTGACACTACAGCCGCGCACGTGCCGCGGTAAGGCTATGGATTGTCCGCCAACTTTGGCCACAAATTAGAGCGGAAGCCGAACTGAAGAGTAAAGGCACTTGCGTGTCATGGTAGGGCAGTGTATACTCCGACATTTTGGGCCACCGCACCGCGGCACTACAGTCGCGGACGTGCTGCTGTACGGCTATGGAGTGTCCACCATCTTTGGCCACTGATTAGAGCGGAAGCTCATCTGTTGAGTAAGGCCACTGTCGTGTCGTAGTAGGGCAGTGTAGAGTCCGCCATTTAGGGGCACCGCAACGCGGCACTACAGCCGCAGACGCGCCGCAGTAGGGCCATGGAGGGTCCGCCATATTTGGCCACTGATTTAAGCGAAAGCCCAACTGAGGAGTAAAGGAACAGGCGTGTCGTAGTAGGGCAGTGAAGTGTCCGCCATTTTGGGGCACCGCAACGCGGCACTACAGCCGCGGACGTGCCGCAGAAGGTCTATAGACTATTCGCCATCTTTGGCCACTGATTTGAGCGGAAGTCGATTTAAGGAGTAAAGGCACTTACGCGTCGTCTTAGGGCAGTGTAGAGTCCGATATTTTGGGCCACCGCAACACGGCACTACAGCCGTGATGTGCCGCATTAGGGCCGGGGAGTGTTCGCCATCTTTGGCCAGGGATTAGAGCGGAAGCCGAACAGAGGAGTAAAGCCACAGGCGTGTCGTAGTCGGGCAGTTTTGCGTCCGACATGTTGGGCCGCAGCAACGCGGCACTACAGCCGTGCAAGTGCCGCATTAGGGCCGGGGAGTGTTCATCATCTTTGGACAAGGATTAGAGCGGAAGCCGAACTGTGGAGTAAAGGCACTGGCGTGTCGTAGTCGGGCAGTGTAGAGTACGCCATTTTCGGCCACTGCAACGCGGCACTTTAGCAGCGCACGTGCCGCTGAAGGGCCATGGAGTGTCCGACATCTTTTTCCATTAGTTAGAGTGGAAGCAGAACTGAAGAGAAAAGGCACTGGCGTGTAGTAGTAGGGCAGTGTAGTATCCTGTCATTTTGGCCACCGCTACGCAGCACTACAGCCGCGGACGTGCCGCAGTAGGGCTATAGACTGTCCGCCATCTTTAGCCACTGATTTAAGCGGAAGCCCTACTGAGGAGTAAAGGAACAGGCCTGTCGTAGTAGGGCAGTGAAGTGTCCGCCATTTTGGGGCACCGCAACGCGGCACTACAGCCGCGGACGTGCCGCAGAAGGTCTATAGACTATTCGCCATCTTTGGCCACTGATTTGAGCGGAAGTCGATTTAAGGAGTAAAGGCACTTACGCGTCGTCTTAGGGCAGTGTAGAGTCCGATATTTTGGGCCACCGCAACACGGCACTACAGCCGTGATGTGCCGCATTAGGGCCGGGGAGTGTTCGCCATCTTTGGCGAGGGATTAGAGCGGAAGCCGAACAGAGGAGTAAAGCCACAGGCGTGTCGTAGTCGGGCAGTGTTGCGTCCGACATGTTGGGCCGCAGCAACGCGGCACTACAGCCGTGCAAGTGCCGCGATAGGGCCGGGGAGTGTTCATCATCTTTGGACAAGGATTAGAGCGGAAGCCGAACTGTGGAGTAAAGGCACTGGCGTGTCGTAGTCGGGCAGTGTAGAGTACGCCATTTTCGGCCACTGCAACGCGGCACTTTAGCAGCGCACGTGCCGCTGAAGGGCCATGGAGTGTCCGACAACTTTTTCCATTAGTTAGAGTGGAAGCAGAACTGAAGAGAAAAGGCAATGGCGTGTAGTAGTAGGGCAGTGTAGTATCCTGTCATTTTGGCCACCGCTACGCAGCACTACAGCCGCGGACGTGCCGCAGTAGGGCTATAGACTGTCCGCCATCTTTAGCCACTGATTTAAGCGGAAGCCCTACTGAGGAGTAAAGGAACAGGCCTGTCGTAGTAGGGCAGTGTAGAGTCCGATATTTTGGTGCAACGCAACGCGACACTACAGCCGCGCGCTTGCCGCAGTAGGGCAATGGAGGGTCCGCCATATTTGGCCTCTGATTTAAGCGGAAGCGCAACTGAGAACTTAAGTCTTTGGTAGAGTCTAGTAGGGCAGTGTAGTGTCCGCCATGTCGGGCCTCCGCAACGCGGCACAACAGCCTATTACGTGCCGCAGTAGGGCCGTGGAGTGTCCGCCATTTTTGGTCATTGATTAGAGCGGAAGCCGAACTGAGGAGTAAAGGCACTGGCGTGTCGTAGTCGGACAGTGTTGCGTCCGACATGTTGGGCCACTGCAACGCGGCACTTCAGCAGCGCACGTGCCGCCGAAGGGCCATGGAGTGTCCGACATCTTTTTCCACTATTTAGAGCGGAAGCAGATCTGAGGAGAAAAGGCACTGGCGTGTAGTAGTAGGGCAGTGTAGAGTCCGATATTTTGGGCCACCGCAACGTGACACTTCAGCCGTGCACGTGCCACGGTAAGGCTATGGATTGTCCTCCATCTTTGGCAACAAATTAGAGCGGAAGCTCATCTGAGGAGTAAAGCCACAGGCGTGTCGTAGTAGGGCAGTGTAGAGTCCGCCATTTAGGGGCACCGCAACGCGGCACTACAGCCGCAGACGTGCCACAGTAGGGCCACGGAGGGTCCGCCATATTAGGCCACTGATTTAAGCGAAAGCCCAACTGAGGAGTAAAGGAACAGGCGTGTCGTAGTAGGGCAGTGAATTGTCCGCCATTTTGGGGCACCGCAACGCGGCACTACAGCCGCGGACGTGCCGCAGAAGGTCTATAGACTATTCGCCATCTTTGGCCACTGATTTGAGCGGAAGTCAATTTAAGGAGTAAAGGCACTGACGTGTCGTCGTAGGACAGTGTAGAGTCCGCTATTTTGGGGCACCGCAACACGGCACTACAGCCGCGGACGTGCCGCAGTAGGGCTATGGATTGTCCGCCAACTTTGGCCACAAATTAGAGCGGAAGCCGAACTGAAGAGTAAAGGCACTTGCGTGTCGTAGTAGGGCAGTGAAGTGTCCGCCATTTTGGGGCCCCGCAACGCGGCACTACAGCCGCGGACGTGCCGCAGAAGGTCTATAGACTATTCGCCATCTTTGGCCACTGATTTGAGCGGAAGTCGATTTAAGGAGTAAAGGCACTGACGTGTCGTCGTAGGGCAGTGTAGAGTCCGATATTTAGGGCCACCGCAACACGGAACTACAGCCGTGATGTGCCGCATTAGGGCCGGGGAGTGTTCGCCATCTTTGGCCAGGGATTAGAGCGGAAGCCGAACTGAGGAGTAAAGGCACTGACGTGTAGTAGTAGGGCAGAGTAGAGTCCGATATTTTGGGGCAACACAACGTGGCACTTCAGCTTACACGTGCCGCGGAAGGGCCATGGAGTGTCCGCCATCTTTTTCCATTAGTTAGATTGGAAGCCGAACTGAGGAGAAAAGGCACTGGCGTGTAGTAGTAGGGCAGTGTAGTATCCTGCCATTTTAGCCACCACTGCTCAGCACTAAAGCCGCGGACGTGCCTCAGTAGGGCTATAGACGGTCCGCCATCTTTAGTCACTGATTTAAGCGGAAGCCCAACTGAGGAGTAAAGGAACAGGCGTGTCGCAGTAGGGCAGTGTAGAGTCCGCTATTTTGGGACACCGCAACACGGCACTACAGCCGCGGACGTGCCGCAGTAGGGCTATGGAATATCCGCCATCTTTGGTAACGGATAAGAGCGGAAGCTCAACTGAGGAGTAAAGGCATAGGCGTGTCGTAGTAGGGCAGTGTAGAGTCCGCCATTTTAGGGCACCGCAACGCGACACTACTGCCGCGGACGTGACGCAGTAGGGTTATAGACTGTCCGCCATCTTTGACCATTAATTAGAGCGGAAGCCGAACTGAGGAGTAAAGGCACTGACGTGTAGTAGTAGGGCAGTGTAGAGTCCGATATTTTGGGGCACCGCAACACGGCACTACAGCCGCGGACGTGCCGCAGTAGGGCTATGGATTGTCCGCCAACTTTGGCCACAAATTAGAGCGGAAGCCGAACTGAAGAGTAAAGGCACTTGCGTGTCGTAGTAGGGCAGTGAAGTGTCCGCCATTTTGGGGCCCCGCAACGTGGCACTACAGCCGCGGACGTGCCGCAGAAGGTCTATAGACTATTCGCCATCTTTGGTCACTGATTTGAGCGGAAGCTCATCTGTTGAGTAAAGCCACTGTCGTGTCGTAGTAGGGCAGTGTAGAGTCCGCCATTTAGGGGCATCGCAACGCGGCACTACAGCCGCAGACGTGCCGCAGTAGGGCCATGGAGGGTCCGCCATATTTGGCCACTGATTTAAGCGAAAGCCCAACTGAGGAGTAAAGGAACAGGCGTGTCGTAGTAGGGCAGTGAAGTGTCCGCCATTTTGGGGCACCGCAACGCGGCACTACAGCCGCGGACGTGCCGCAGAAGGTCTATAGACTATTCGCCATCTTTGGCCACTGATTTGAGCGGAAGTCGATTTAAGGAGTAAAGGCACTTACGCGTCGTCTTAGGGCAGTGTAGAGTCCGATATTTTGGGCAACCGCAACACGGCACTACAGCCGTGATGTGCCGCATTAGGGCCGGGGAGTGTTCGCCATCTTTGGCCAGGGATTAGAGCGGAAGCCGAACAGAGGAGTAAAGGCACAGGCGTGTCGTAGTAGGGCAGTGTAGAGTCCGCCATTTTAGGGCACCGCAACGCGACACTACTGCCGCGGACGTGACGCAGTAGGGCTATAGACTGTCCGCCATCTTTGGCCACTAATATGAGCGGAAGCCGAACTGAAGAGTAAAGGCGCTGGCGTGTAGTAGTAGGGCAGTGTATAGTCCGACATTTTGAGCCACCGCACCGCGGCTCTACTGTCGCGGACGTGCTGCTGTAGGGCTATGGAGTGTCCACCATCTTTGGTCACTGATTAGAGCTGAAACTCATCTGAGGAGTAAAGCCACAGGCGTGTCGTAGTAGGGCAGTGTAGATTCCGATATTTTTGGCCATCGCAACATGGCACTACTGCCGTGCACGTGCCGCATTAGGGCCGGGGAGTGTTCATCATCTTTGGACACGGATTAGAGCGGAAGCCCTACTGAGGAGTAAAGCCACAGGCGTGTCGTAGTAGGGCAGTGTAGAGTCCGCCATTTTAGGGCACCGCAACGCGACACTACTGCCGCGGACGTGCCGCAGTAGGGATATAGACTGTCCGCCTTCTTTAGCCACTAATTTAAGCGGAAGCCCAACTGAGGAGTAAAGGAACAGGCGTGTCGCAGTAGGGCAGTGTAGAGTCCGCTATTTTGGGGCACCGCAACACGGCACTACAGCCGCGGACGTGCCGCAGTAGGGCTATGGAATGTCCGCCATCTTTGGAAAACGGATAAGAGCGGAAGCTCAACTGAGGAACTACGGCACAGGCGTGTCGTAGTAGGGCAGAGTAGAGTCCGATATTTTGGGCCACCGCAACGTGACACTACAGCTGTGCATGTGCCGCGGTAAGGCTATGGATTGTCCGCCAACTTTGGCCACAAATTAGAGCGGAAGCCAAACGGAGGAGTAAAGGCACTGGTGTGTCGTAGTAGAGCAGTGTAGAGTCCGACATTTTGGGCCACCGCAACGCGGCACTACTGCCGCGCATGTGCCGCAATAGGGCCATAAAGTGTTCGCCTTCCTTGGACACTAATTATAGCGGAAGCCGAACTGAGGAGTAAAGGCACTGGTGTGTAGAAATAGGGCAGTGTAGTTTCCTGCCATTTTGGCCACCGAAACGCGGCACTGCAGCCGTGCGAGTGCCGCAGAAGGGCCATGGAGTGTCCGCCATATTTGGCCACGGAGTGGTGCGGAAGCCCAACTGAGGACTAAAGGCACTGTCGTGTCGTAGTTGGGCAGTGCAGAATCCGACATTTTGGACTACCGCAAAGCGGCACTACAGCCGCGCACGTGCCGCAGAAATGCCATAGAGTGTCCGCCTTCTTTCGTCACAGATTAGAGCGGAAGCCGAACTGAGGAGTAAAGGCACCGGCGTGTGGTAGTAGGGCTGGGAAGAGTCCGACATGTTGGTCCACCGAAACGCGGCACTACAGCCATGCGAGAGCCGCTGAAGGGCCATGGAGTGTCCGCCATATTTTTCCACTATTTAGAGCGGAAGCCGAACTGAGGAGTAAAGGCACCGGCGTGTGGTAGTAGGGCTGGGAAGAGTCCGACATGTTGGTCCACCGAAACGCGGCACTACAGCCGTGCGAGAGCCGCTGAAGGGCCATGGAGTGTCCGCCATATTTTTCCACTATTTAGAGCGAAAGCCGAACGGAGGAGTAATGGCACTGGCGTGTAGTAGTTGGGCAGTGTAGAGTCCGAAATTTTGGGCCACTGCAACGCGACACAATAGCCGCGCATGAGCCGCAATAGGGCCATAGAGTGTCCGCCTTCTTTGTTCACTAATTTGACGGAAGTCGAACTGAGGAATAAAGGTACTGGCGTGTAGAAATAGGGCAGTATAGTTTCCTGCCATTTTGGCCACCGCAACGCGGTAATACAGCCGTGCACGTGCAGCATTAGGACCGTGGACTGTCCGCAATCTTTGGCCACTGATTAGAGCGGAAGCGCAACTGAGAACTTAAGTCTTTGGTAGGGTTTTGAAGGGCAGTGTAGAGTCCGACATTTTGGACACCGCAACGCGGCACTACAGCCTCGGACGTGCCGCACTAGGGCTATAGACTGTTCGCCATCTTTGGCCACTGATTAGAGCGGAAGCCCAACTGTGGAGTAAAGGCACTGGTGTGTAGAAATAGGGCAGTGTAATTTCCTGCCATTTTGGCCACCGCAAAGCGGCACTACAGCCGCGGGCGTGCCGCTCTAGGGCTATAGACTGCTCGCCATCTTTGGCCACTGATTAGAGCGGAAGCCCAACTGAGGAGCAAAGGCACTGGCGTGTCGTAGTAGGGCAGAGTAGAGTCTGACATTTTGGGCCACCGCAACGCAGCACTACAGCCGCGGGCGTGCCGCTCTAGGGCTATAGACTGCTCGCCATCTTTGGCCACTGATTAGAGCGGAAGCCGAACTGTGGAGTAAAGGCACAGGCATGTGGTAGTAGGGCTGGGAAGAGTCCAACATGTTGGGCCACCGCAATGCGGCACTACAGCCGCGCGAGTGCCGCTGAAGGGCCATGGAGGGTCCGCTATATTTGGCCACTGATTAGAGCGGAAGCACTACTGAGAACTTAAGTCTTTGGTAGGGTCTAGAAGGGCAGTGTTGTGTCCGCCATTTTGGGCCACTGATTAGAGCAGAAGCCGAACTGAGGAGTAAATGTAATGGCGTCTAGCAGTTGGGCAGTGTAGTTTCCTGCCTTTCTCGCCACTGCAACGCAGCACTACAGCCGTGCACGTGCCGCAATAGGGCTATAGACAGTCCGCCATCTTTGGCCACGGATTAGAGCGGAAGCCCAACTGAGGAGTAAAGGCACTGGCGTGTTGTAGTAGGGCAGTGTAATTCCCTGCCATTTTGGCCCCCGATACGCGGCGCTACAGCCGTGCACGTGCCGCTGAAGGGCCATGGAGTGTCCGCCAACTTTTTCCACTATTTAGAGCGGAAGCCGATCAGAGAGTAAAGGCACTGGTTTGTCGTAGTAGGGCAGTGTAGTATCCTGCCATTTTGGCCACCACTACGCAGCACTACAGCCGCGGACGTGCCGCAGTAGGGCTATAGACTGTCCGCCATCTTTAGCCACTGATTTAAGCGGAAGCCCTACTGAGGATTAAAGGAACAGGCGTGTCGTAGTAGGGCAGTGTAGAGTCCGATATTTTGGGGCAACGCAACGCGACACTACAACCGCGCGCTTGCCGCAGTAGGGCCATGGAGGGTCCGCCATATTTGGCCTCTGATTAGAGCGGAAGCGCAACTGAGAACTTAAGTCTTTGGTAGGGTCTTGTAGGGCAGTGTAGAGTCCGACATTTTGGACCCCGCATCGCGGCACTACAGCCGCTGACGTGCCACTCTAGGGCTATAGACTGTTCGCCATCTTTGGCCACTATTTAGAGCGAAATCCGAGCTGAGGAGAAAAGGCACTGGCGTGCAGTAGTAGGGCAGTGTAGCTTCCTGACATTTTGGCCTACGCAACGTGGCTATAAAGCCGCACACGTGGCGCAGTAGGGCCATGGAGGCTCCGCCAACTTTGGCCACGGATTAGAGCGGAAGCGCAACTGAGGAGTGAAGGCACAGGCGTGGCGCAACTGAGAACTTAAGTCTTTGGTAGGGTCTTGTAGGGCGGTGTAGTTTCCTGCCATTTTGGCCATCGCAACGCGGTGCTACAGCCGTGCACGTGCAGCATTAGGACAGTGGAGCGTCCGCCATCTTTTTCCACTATTTAGAGCGGAAGCCGAACGGAGGAGTAAAGGCACTGGTGTGTCGTAGTAGAGCAGTGTAGAGTCCGACATTTTGGACTACCGCAAAGCGGCACTACAGCCGCGCAAGTGCCGCAGAAATGCCATAGAGTGTCCGCCTTCTTTCGTCACAGATTAGAGCGGAAGCCGAACTGAGGAGTAAAGGCACTGGTGTGTAGAAATAGGGCAGTTTAGTTTCCTGCCATTTTGGCCACCGAAACGCGGCACTACAGCCGTGCGAGTGCCGCTGAAGGGCCATGGAGTGTCCGCCATATTTGGCCACGGAGTGGTGCGGAAGCCCAACTGAGGAGAAAAGGCACTGTCGTGTCGTAGTTGGGCAGTGCAGAATCCGACATTTTGGACTACCGCAAAGCGGCACTACAGCCGCGCACGTGCCGCAGAAATGCCATAGAGTGTCCGCCTTCTTTCGTCACAGATTAGAGCGGAAGCCGAATTGAGGAGTAAAGGCACCGGCGTGAGGTAGTAGGGCTGGGAAGAGTCCGACATGTTTGTCCACCGAAACGCGGCACTACAGCCGTGCAAGAGCCGCTGAAGGGCCATGGAGTGTCCGTCATATTTTTCCACTATTTAGAGCGGAAGCCGAACGGAGGAGTAATGACACTGGCGCGTAGTAGTTGGGCAGTGTAGAGTCCGAAATTTTGGGCCACTGCAACGCGACACAATAGCCGCGCATGTGCCGCAATAGGGCCATAGAGTGTCCGCCTTCTTTGTTCACTAATTTGACGGAAGTCGAACTGAGGAATAAAGGTACTGGTGTGTAGAAATAGGGCAGTATAGTTTCCTGCCATTTTGGCCTCCGCAACGCGGTAATACAGCCGTGCACGTGCAGCATTAGGACCGTGGACTGTCCGCAATCTTTGGCCACTGATTAGAGCGGAAGCGCAACTGAGAACTTAAGTCTTTGGTAAGGTTTTGTAGGGCAGTGTAGAGTCCGACATTTTGGACACCGCAACGCGGCACTACAGCCGCGGACGTGCCGCACTAGGGCTATAGACTGTTCGCCATCTTTGGCCACGGAGTGGAGCGGAAGCCCAACTGAGGAGTAAAGGCACAGTCGTGTCGTAGTTGGGCATTGCAGAATCCGTCAATTTGAGCTACAGCAACGCGGCACTACTGCCGCGCACGTGCCGCAGAAATGCCATAGAGTGTCCGCCTTCTTTGGTCACAGATTAGAGCGGAAGCCGAACTGAGGAGTAAAGGCACAGGCGTGTGGTAGTAGGGCTGGGAAGAGTCCGACATGTTGGGCCACCGAAACGCGGCTCTACAGCCGCGCGAATGCCGCTGAAGGGCCATGGAGTGTCCGCCATATTTTTCCACTATTTAGAGCGGAAGCCGAACTGAGGAGTAAAGGCACTGGCGTGTAGTAGTTGGGCAGTGTAGTTTCCTGCCATTTTCGCCACTGCAACGCGGCACTACAGCCTTGCACGTGCGGCATTAGGGGGCGGTAGTGTTCGCCATCTTTGGCCACGGATTAGAGCGGAAGCCCAACTGAGGAGTAAAGGCACTGGCGTGTCGTAGTAGGGCAGTGTAATTTCCTGCCATTTTGGCCCCCGCAACGCGGCTATAACGCCGCACACGTGCCGCAGTAGGGCCATGGAGGGTCCGCCATATTTGGCCACTGTTTAGAGCGGAAGCGCTACTGAGAACTTAAGTCTTTGGTAGGGTCTTGTAGGGCAGTGTAGAGTCCCACATTTTGGACCCCGCATTGCGGCACTACAGCCGCTGACGTGCCACACTAGGGTTATAGACTGTTCGCCATCTTTGGCCACTATTTAGAGCGGAATCCGAGCTGAGGAGTAAAGGCACTGGCGTGCAGTAGTAGGGCAGTGTAGTTTCCTGCCATTTTCGATACTGCAACACGGCACTACAGCCGTGCACGTGCCGCATTAGGGAGCGGGAGTGTTCGCCATCTTTGGCCACGGATTAGAGCGGTAGCCCAACTGAGGAGTAACGGCTCTGGCGTGTCGTAGTTGGGCAGTGTAGCTTCCTGACATTTTGGCCTACGCAACGTGGCTATAAAGCCGCACCACGTGGCGCAGTAGGGGCTATAAAGTGTCCGCCTTCCTTGGACACTAATTATAGCGGAAGCCGAACTGAGGAGTAAAGGCACTGGTGTGTAGAAATAGGGCAGTGTAGTTTCCTGCCATTTTGGCCACCGCAACGCAGCACTACAGCCGTGCACGTGCCACAGAAATGCCATAGAGTGTCTGCCTTCTTTGGTCACAGATTAGAGCGGAGGCCGAACTGAGGAGTAAATGCACAGGCGTGTCGTAGTAGGGCAGTGTAGAGTCCGACATTTTGGGCCACCGCAACGCGGCACTACAGCCGAAGACCTGCTGCTCTAGGGGCCATAGACTGTTCGCCATCTTTGGCCACGGAGAGGTGCGGAAGCCCAACTGAGGGGTAAAGGCACTGTCGTGTCGTATTTGGGCAGTGCAGAATCCGACATTTTGGACTACCGCAAAGCGGAACTACAGCCGCGCACGTGCCGCAGAAATGCCTTAGAGTATCCGCCTTCTTTCGTCAAAGATTAGAGCGGAAGCCGAACTGAGGAGTAAAGGCACCGGCGTGTGGTAGTAGGGCAGGGTAGAGTCCGACATGTTGGTCCACCGAAACGCGGCGCTACAGCCGTGCGAGTGCCGCTGAAGGGCCATGGAGTGTCCGCCATATTTTTCCACTATTTAGAGCGGAAGCCGAACGGAGGAGTAATGGCACTGGCGTGTAGTAGTTGGGCATTGTAGAGTCCGAAATTTTGGGCCGCTGCAACGCGACACAATAGCCGCGCATGTGCCGCAATAGGGCCATAGAGTGTCTGCCTTCTTTGTTCACTAATTTGACGGAAGTCGAACTGAGGAATAAAGGTACTGGCGTGTAGAAATAGGGCAGTATTGTTTCCTGCCATTTTGGCCACCGCAACGCGGTAATACAGCCGTGCACGTGCAGCATTAGGACCGTGGAGTGTCCGCCATCTTTGGCCACTGATTAGAGCGAAGCGCAACTGAGAACTTATATCTTTGGTAGGGTCTTGTAGGGCAGTGTAGAGTCCGACATTTTGGACCCCGCATCGCGGCACTACAGCCGCTGACGTGCCACACTAGGGCTATAGACTGTTCGCCATCTTTGGCCACTATTTAGAGCGGAATCGAGCTGAGGAGAAAAGGCACTGGCGTGTAGTAGTAGGGCAGTGTAGCTTCCTGACATTTTGGCCTACGCAACGTGGCTATAAAGCCGCACACGTGGCGCAGTAGGGCCATGGAGGCTCCGCCAACTTTGGCCACGGATTAGAGCGGAAGCGCAACTGAGGAGTGAAGGCACAGGCGTGGCGCAACTGAGAACTTAAGACTTTGGTAGAGTCCTGTAGGGCGGTGTAGTTTCCTGCCATTTTGGCCATCGCAACGCGGTGCTACAGCCGTGCACGTGCAGCATTAGGACAGTGGAGCGCCCGCCATCTTTTTCCACTATTTAGAGCGGAAGCCGAACGGAGGAGTAAAGGCACTGGTGTGTCGTAGTAGAGCAGTGTAGAGTCCGACATTTTGGACTACCGCAAAGCGGCACTACAGCCGCGCAAGTGCCGCAGAAATGCCATAGAGTGTCCGCCTTCTTTCGTCACAGATTAGAGCGGAAGCCGAACTGAGGAGTAAAGGCACTGGTGTGTAGAAATAGGGCAGTTTAGTTTCCTGCCATTTTGGCCACCGAAACGCGGCACTACAGCCGTGCGAGTGCCGCTGAAGGGCCATGGAGTGTCCGCCATATTTGGCCACGGAGTGGTGCGGAAGCCCAACTGAGGAGTAAAGGCACTGTCGTGTCGTAGTTGGGCAGTGCAGAATCCGACAATTTGGACTACCGCAAAGCGGCACTACAGCCGCGCACGTGCCGCAGAAATGCCATAGAGTGTCCGCCTTCTTTCGTCACAGATTAGAGCGGAAGCCGAATTGAGGAGTAAAGGCACCGGCGTGAGGTAGTAGGGCTGGGAAGAGTCCGACATGTTGGTCCACCGAAACGCGGCACTACAGCCGTGCAAGAGCCGCTGAAGGGCCATGGAGTGTCCGTCATATTTTTCCACTATTTAGAGCGGAAGCCGAACGGAGGAGTAATGGCACTGGCGCGTAGTAGTTGGGCAGTGTAGAGTCCGAAATTTTGGGCCACTGCAACGCGACACAATAGCCGCGCATGTGCCGCAATAGGGCCATAGAGTGTCCGCCTTCTTTGTTCACTAATTTGACGGAAGTCGAACTGAGGAATAAAGGTACTGGTGTGTAGAAATAGGGCAGTATAGTTTCCTGCCATTTTGGCCTCCGCAACGCGGTAATACAGCCGTGCACGTGCAGCATTAGGACCGTGGACTGTCCGCAATCTTTGGCCACTGATTAGAGCGGAAGCGCAACTGAGAACTTAAGTCTTTGGTAAGGTTTTGTAGGGCAGTGTAGAGTCCGACATTTTGGACACCGCAACGCGGCACTACAGCCGCGGACGTGCCGCACTAGGGCTATAGACTGTTCGCCATCTTTGGCCACGGAGTGGAGCGGAAGCCCAACTGAGGAGTAAAGGCACAGTCGTGTCGTAGTTGGGCATTGCAGAATCCGTCAATTTGAGCTACAGCAACGCGGCACTACTGCCGCGCACGTGCCGCAGAAATGCCATAGAGTGTCCGCCTTCTTTGGTCACAGATTAGAGCGGAAGCCGAACTGAGGAGTAAAGGCACAGGCGTGTGGTAGTAGGGCTGGGAAGAGTCCGACATGTTGGGCCACCGAAACGCGGCTCTACAGCCGCGCGAATGCCGCTGAAGGGCCATGGAGTGTCCGCCATATTTTTCCACTATTTAGAGCGGAAGCCGAACTGAGGAGTAAAGGCACTGGCGTGTAGTAGTTGGGCAGTGTAGTTTCCTGCCATTTTCGCCACTGCAACGCGGCACTACAGCCTTGCACGTGCGGCATTAGGGGGCGGTAGTGTTCGCCATCTTTGGCCACGGATTAGAGCGGAAGCCCAACTGAGGAGTAAAGGCACTGGCGTGTCGTAGTAGGGCAGTGTAATTTCCTGCCATTTTGGCCCCCGCAACGCGGCTATAACGCCGCACACGTGCCGCAGTAGGGCCATGGAGGGTCCGCCATATTTGGCCACTGTTTAGAGCGGAAGCGCTACTGAGAACTTAAGTCTTTGGTAGGGTCTTGTAGGGCAGTGTAGAGTCCCACATTTTGGACCCCGCATTGCGGCACTACAGCCGCTGACGTGCCACACTAGGGTTATAGACTGTTCGCCATCTTTGGCCACTATTTAGAGCGGAATCCGAGCTGAGGAGTAAAGGCACTGGCGTGCAGTAGTAGGGCAGTGTAGTTTCCTGCCATTTTCGATACTGCAACACGGCACTACAGCCGTGCACGTGCCGCATTAGGGAGCGGGAGTGTTCGCCATCTTTGGCCACGGATTAGAGCGGTAGCCCAACTGAGGAGTAACGGCTCTGGCGTGTCGTAGTTGGGCAGTGTAGCTTCCTGACATTTTGGCCTACGCAACGTGGCTATAAAGCCGCACACGTGGCGCAGTAGGGCTATAAAGTGTCCGCCTTCCTTGGACACTAATTATAGCGGAAGCCGAACTGAGGAGTAAAGGCACTGGTGTGTAGAAATAGGGCAGTGTAGTTTCCTGCCATTTTGGCCACCGCAACGCAGCACTACAGCCGTGCACGTGCCACAGAAATGCCATAGAGTGTCTGCCTTCTTTGGTCACAGATTAGAGCGGAGGCCGAACTGAGGAGTAAATGCACAGGCGTGTCGTAGTAGGGCAGTGTAGAGTCCGACATTTTGGGCCACCGCAACGCGGCACTACAGCCGAAGACCTGCTGCTCTAGGGCCATAGACTGTTCGCCATCTTTGGCCACGGAGAGGTGCGGAAGCCCAACTGAGGGGTAAAGGCACTGTCGTGTCGTATTTGGGCAGTGCAGAATCCGACATTTTGGACTACCGCAAAGCGGAACTACAGCCGCGCACGTGCCGCAGAAATGCCTTAGAGTATCCGCCTTCTTTCGTCAAAGATTAGAGCGGAAGCCGAACTGAGGAGTAAAGGCACCGGCGTGTGGTAGTAGGGCAGGGTAGAGTCCGACATGTTGGTCCACCGAAACGCGGCGCTACAGCCGTGCGAGTGCCGCTGAAGGGCCATGGAGTGTCCGCCATATTTTTCCACTATTTAGAGCGGAAGCCGAACGGAGGAGTAATGGCACTGGCGTGTAGTAGTTGGGCATTGTAGAGTCCGAAATTTTGGGCCGCTGCAACGCGACACAATAGCCGCGCATGTGCCGCAATAGGGCCATAGAGTGTCTGCCTTCTTTGTTCACTAATTTGACGGAAGTCGAACTGAGGAATAAAGGTACTGGCGTGTAGAAATAGGGCAGTATTGTTTCCTGCCATTTTGGCCACCGCAACGCGGTAATACAGCCGTGCACGTGCAGCATTAGGACCGTGGAGTGTCCGCCATCTTTGGCCACTGATTAGAGCGGAAGCGCAACTGAGAACTTATATCTTTGGTAGGGTCTTGTAGGGCAGTGTAGAGTCCGACATTTTGGACCCCGCATCGCGGCACTACAGCCGCTGACGTGCCACACTAGGGCTATAGACTGTTCGCCATCTTTGGCCACTATTTAGAGCGGAATCCGAGCTGAGGAGAAAAGGCACTGGCGTGTAGTAGTAGGGCAGTGTAGCTTCCTGACATTTTGGCCTACGCAACGTGGCTATAAAGCCGCACACGTGGCGCAGTAGGGCCATGGAGGCTCCGCCAACTTTGGCCACGGATTAGAGCGGAAGCGCAACTGAGGAGTGAAGGCACAGGCGTGGCGCAACTGAGAACTTAAGACTTTGGTAGAGTCCTGTAGGGCGGTGTAGTTTCCTGCCATTTTGGCCATCGCAACGCGGTGCTACAGCCGTGCACGTGCAGCATTAGGACAGTGGAGCGCCCGCCATCTTTTTCCACTATTTAGAGCGGAAGCCGAACGGAGGAGTAAAGGCACTGGTGTGTCGTAGTAGAACAGTGTAGAGTCCGACATTTTGGGCCACCGCAACGCGGCACTACTGCCGCGCATGTGCCGCAATAGGGCCATAAAGTGTCCGCCTTCCTTGGACACTAATTATAGCGGAAGCCGAACTGAGGAGTAAAGGCACTGGTGTGTAGAAATAGGGCAGTGTAGTTTCCTGCCATTTTGGCCACCGAAACGCGGCACTACAGCCGTGAGAGTGCCGCTGAAGGGCCATGGAGTGTCCGCCATATTTGGCCACGGAGTGGTGCGGAAGCCCAACTGAGGAGTAAAGGCACTGTCGTGTCGTAGTTGGGCAGTGCAGAATCCGACATTTTGGACTACCGCAAAGCGGCACTACAGCCGCGCACGTGCCGCAGAAATGCCATAGAGTGTCCGCCTTCTTTCGTCACAGATTAGAGCGGAAGCCGAACTGAGGAGTAATGGCACTGGCGTGTAGTAGTTGGGCAGTGTAGAGTCCGAAATTTTGGGCCACTGCAACGCGACACAATAGCCGCGCATGTGCCGCAATAAGGCCATAGAGTGTCCGCCTTCTTTGTTCACTAATTTGAGCGGAAGTCGAACTGAGGAGTAAAGGCACTGGCGTGTAGTAGTTGGGCAGTGTAGTTTCCTGCCATTTTCGCTACTGCAACGTGGCACTACAGCCGTGCACGTGCGGCATTAGGGGGCGTTAGTGTTCGCCATCTTTGGCCACGGATTAGAGCGGAAGCCCAACTGAGGAGTAAAGGCACTGGCGTGTCGTAGTAGGGCAGTGTAATTTCCTGCCATTTTGGCCCCCGATACGCGGCGCTACAGCCGTGCACGTGCCGCTGAAGGGCCATGGAGTGTCCGCCAACTTTTTCCACTATTTAGAGCGGAAGCCGATCAGAGAGTAAAGGCACTGGTGTGTCGTAGTAGGGCAGTGTAGAGTCCGACAATTTAGGCCACCGCAACGCGGCACTACAGCCGCGCATGTGCCGCAATAGGGCCATAGAGTGTCCGCCTTCTTTGTTCACTAATTTGAGCGGAAGTCGAACTGAGGAGTAAAGGCACTGGCGTGTATAAATAGGGCAGCATTGTTTCCTGCCATTTTGGCCACCGCAACGCGGTAATTTAGCCGTGCACGTGCAGCATTAGGACCGTGGAGTGTCCGCCATCTTTGGCCACTGATTAGAGCGGAAGCGCAACTGAGAACTTAAGTCTTTGATAGGGTCTTGTAGGGCAGTGTAGAGTCCGACATTTTGGACCCCGCATCGCGGCACTACAGCCGCTGACGTGCCACACTAGGGCTATAGACTGTTCGCCATCTTTGGCCACTATTTAGAGCGAAATCCGAGCTGAGGAGAAAAGGCACTGGCGTGCAGTAGTAGGGCAGTGTAGCTTCCTGACATTTTGGCCTACGCAACGTGGCTATAAAGCCGCACACGTGGCGCAGTAGGGCCATGGAGGCTCCGCCAACTTTGGCCACGGATTAGAGCGGAAGCGCAACTGAGGAGTGAAGGCACAGGCGTGGCGCAACTGAGAACTTAAGTCTTTGGTAGGGTCTTGTAGGGCGTAGTAGTTTCCTGTCATTTTGGCCATCGCAACGCGGTGCTACAGCCGTGCACGTGCAGCATTATGACAGTGGAGCGTCCGCCATCTTTTTCCACTATTTAGAGCGGACGCCGAACGGAGGAGTAAAGGCACTGGTGTGTCGTAGTAGAGCAGTGTAGAGTCCGACATTTTGGACTACCGCAAAGCGGCACTACAGCCGCGCACGTGCGCAGAAATGCCATAGAGTGTCCGCCTTCTTTGTTCACTAATTTGACGGAAGTCGAACTGAGGAATAAAGGTACTGGCGTGTAGAAATAGGGCAGTATTGTTTCCTGCCATTTTGGCCACCGCAACGCGGTAATACAGCCGTGCACGTGCAGCATTAGGACCGTGGAGTGTCCGCCATCTTTGGCCACTGATTAGAGCGGAAGCGCAACTGAGAACTTAAGTCTTTGGTAGGGTCTTGTAGGGCAGTGTAGAGTCCGACATTTTGGACCCCGCATCGCGGCACTACAGCCGCTGACGTGCCACACTAGGGCTATAGACTGTTCGCCATCTTTGGCCACGGAGTGGAGCGGAAGCCCAACTGATGAGTAAAGGCACAGTCGTGTCGTAGTTGGGCATTGCAGAATCCGTCAATTTGAGCTACAGCAACGCGGCACTACAGCCGCGCACGTGCCGCAGAAATGCCATAGAGTGTCCGCCTTCTTTGGTCACAGATTAGAGCGGAAGCCGAACTGAGGAGTAAAGGCACAGGCGTGTGGTAGTAGGGCTGGGAAGAGTCCGACATGTTGGGCCACCGAAACGCGGCTCTACAGCCGCGCGAGTGCCGCTGAAGGGCCATGGAGTGTCCGCCATATTTTTCCACTATTTAGAGCGGAAGCCGAACTGAGGAGTAAAGGCACTGGCGTGTAGTAGTTGGGCAGTGTAGTTTCCTGCCATTTTCGCCACTGCAACGCGGCACTACAGCCTTGCACGTGCGGCATTAGGGGGCGGTAGTGTTCGCCATCTTTGGCCACGGATTAGAGCGGAAGCCCAACTGAGGAGTAAAGGCACTGGCGTGTCGTAGTAGGGCAGTGTAATTTCCTGCCATTTTGGCCCCCGCAACGCGGCTATAAAGCCGCACACGTGCCGCAGTAGGGCCATGGAGGGTCCGCCATATTTGGCCACTGTTTAGAGCGGAAGCGCTACTGAGAACTTAAGTCTTTGGTAGGGTCTTGTAGGGCAGTGTAGAGTCCCACATTTTGGACCCCGCATTGCGGCACTACAGCCGCTGACGTGCCACACTAGGGCTATAGACTGTTCGCCATCTTTGGCCACTATTTAGAGCGGAATCCGAGCTGAGGAGTAAAGGCACTGGCGTGCAGTAGTAGGGCAGTGTAGTTTCCTGCCATTTTCGATACTGCAACACGGCACTACAGCCGTGCACGTGCCGCATTAGGGAGCGGGAGTGTTCGCCATCTTTGGCCACGGATTAGAGCGGTAGCCCAACTGAGGAGTAACGGCTCTGGCGTGTCGTAGTTGGGCAGTGTAGCTTCCTGACATTTTGGCCTACGCAACGTGGCTATAAAGCCGCACACGTGGCGCAGTAGGGCTATAAAGTGTCCGCCTTCCTTGGACACTAATTATAGCGGAAGCCGAACTGAGGCGTAAAGGCACTGGTGTGTAGAAATAGGGCAGTGTAGTTTCCTGCCATTTTGGCCACCGCAACGCAGCACTACAGCCGTGCACGTGCCGCAGAAATGCCATAGAGTGTCTGCCTTCTTTGGTCACAGATTAGAGCGGAGGCCGAACTGAGGAGTAAAGGCACAGGCGTGTCGTAGTAGGGCAGTGTAGAGTCCGACATTTTGGGCCACCGCAACGCGGCACTACAGCCGCGGACCTGCTGCTCTAGGGCCATAGACTGTTCGCCATCTTTGGCCACGGAGTGGTGCGGAAGCCCAACTGAGGGGTAAAGGCACTGTCGTGTCGTATTTGGGCAGTGCAGAATCCGACATTTTGGACTACCGCAAAGCGGCACTACAGCCGCGCACGTGCCGCAGAAATGCCTTAGAGTGTCCGCCTTCTTTCGTCAAAGATTAGAGCGGAAGCCGAATTGAGGAGTAAAGGCACCGGCGTGTGGTAGTAGGGCAGGGAAGAGTCCGACATGTTGGTCCACCGAAACGCGGCGCTACAGCCGTGCGAGTGCCGCTGAAGGGCCATGGAGTGTCCGCCATATTTTTCCACTATTTAGAGCGGAAGCCGAGCGGAGGAGTAATGGCACTGGCGTGTAGTAGTTGGGCATTGTAGAGTCCAAAATTTTGGGCCGCTGCAACGCGACACAATAGCCGCGCATGTGCCGCAATAGGGCCATAGAGTGTCTGCCTTCTTTGTTCACTAATTTGACGGAAGTCGAACTGAGGAATAAAGGTACTGGCGTGTAGAAATAGGGCAGTATTGTTTCCTGCCATTTTGGCCACCGCAACGCGGTAATACAGCCGTGCACGTGCAGCATTAGGACCGTGGAGTGTCCGCCATCTTTGGCCACTGATTAGAGCGGAAGCGCAACTGAGAACTTATATCTTTGGTAGGGTCTTGTAGGGCAGTGTAGAGTCCGACATTTTGGACCCCGCATCGCGGCACTACAGCCGCTGACGTGCCACACTAGGGCTATAGACTGTTCGCCATCTTTGGCCTCTATTTAGAGCGGAATCCGAGCTGAGGAGAAAAGGCACTGGCGTGTAGTAGAAGGGCAGTGTAGCTTCCTGACATTTTGGCCTACGCAACGTGGCTATAAAGCCGCACACGTGGCGCAGTAGGGCCATGGAGGCTCCGCCAACTTTGGCCACGGATTAGAGCGGAAGCGCAACTGAGGAGTGAAGGCACAGGCGTGGCGCAACTGAGAACTTAAGTCTTTGGTAGGGTCTTGTAGGGCGGAGTAGTTTCCTGCCCTTTTGGCCATCGCAACGCGGTGCTACAGCCGTGCACGTGCAGCATTAGGACAGTGGAGCGTCCGCCATCTTTTTCCACTATTTAGAGCGGAAGCCGAGCGGAGGAGTAAAGGCACTGGTGTGTCGTAGTAGAGCAGTGTAGAGTCCGACATTTTGGGCCACCGCTACGCGGCACTACTGCCGCGCATGTGCCGCAATAGGCCCATAAAGTGTCCGCCATCCTTGGACACTAATTATAGCGGAAGCCGAACTGAGGAGTAAAGGCACTGGTGTGTAGAAATAGGGCAGTGTAGTTTCCTGCCATTTTGGCCACCGAAACGCGGCACTACAGCCGTGCGAGTGCCGCTGAAGGGCCATGGAGTGTCCGCCATATTTGGCCACGGAGTGGTGTGGAGGCCCAACTGAGGAGTAAAGGCACTATCGTGTCGTAGTTGGGCAGTGCAGAATCCGACATTTTGGACTACCGCAAAGCGGCACTACAGCCGCGCACGTGCCGCAGAAATGCCATAGAGTGTCCGCCTTCTTTCGTCACAGATTAGAGCGGAAGCCGATCTGAGGAGTAATGGCACTGGCGTGTAGTAGTTGGGCAGTGTAGAGTCCGAAATTTTGGGCCACTGCAACGCGACACAATAGCCGCGCATGTGCCGCAATAAGGCCATAGAGTGTCCGCCTTCTTTGTTCACTAATTTGAGCGGAAGTCGAACTGAGGAGTAAAGGCACTGGCGTGTAGTAGTTGGGCAGTGTAGTTTCCTGCCATTTTCGCTACTGCAACGTGGCACTACAGCCGTGCACGTGCGGCATTAGGGGGCGTTAGTGTTCGCCATCTTTGGCCACGGATTAGAGCGGAAGCCCAACTGAGGAGTAAAGGCACTGGCGTGTCGTAGTAGGGCAGTGTAATTTCCTGCCATTTTGGCCCCCGATACGCGGCGCTACAGCCGTGCACGTGCCGCTGAAGGGCCATGGAGTGTCCGCCAACTTTTTCCACTATTTAGAGCGGAAGCCGATCAGAGAGTAAAGGCACTGGTGTGTCGTAGTAGGGCAGTGTAGAGTCCGACAATTTAGGCCACCGCAACGCGGCACTACAGCCGCGCATGTGCCGCAATAGGGCCATAGAGTGTCCGCCTTCTTTGTTCACTAATTTGAGCGGAAGTCGAACTGAGGAGTAAAGGCACTGGCGTGTATAAATAGGGCAGCATTGTTTCCTGCCATTTTGGCCACCGCAACGCGGTAATTTAGCCGTGCACGTGCAGCATTAGGACCGTGGAGTGTCCGCCATCTTTGGCCACTGATTAGAGCGGAAGCGCAACTGAGAACTTAAGTCTTTGATAGGGTCTTGTAGGGCAGTGTAGAGTCCGACATTTTGGACCCCGCATCGCGGCACTACAGCCGCTGACGTGCCACACTAGGGCTATAGACTGTTCGCCATCTTTGGCCACTATTTAGAGCGAAATCCGAGCTGAGGAGAAAAGGCACTGGCGTGCAGTAGTAGGGCAGTGTAGCTTCCTGACATTTTGGCCTACGCAACGTGGCTATAAAGCCGCACACGTGGCGCAGTAGGGCCATGGAGGCTCCGCCAACTTTGGCCACGGATTAGAGCGGAAGCGCAACTGAGGAGTGAAGGCACAGGCGTGGCGCAACTGAGAACTTAAGTCTTTGGTAGGGTCTTGTAGGGCGTAGTAGTTTCCTGTCATATTGGCCATCGCAACGCGGTGCTACAGCCGTGCACGTGCAGCATTATGACAGTGGAGCGTCCGCCATCTTTTTCCACTATTTAGAGCGGACGCCGAACGGAGGAGTAAAGGCACTGGTGTGTCGTAGTAGAGCAGTGTAGAGTCCGACATTTTGGACTACCGCAAAGCGGCACTACAGCCGCGCACGTGCGCAGAAATGCCATAGAGTGTCCGCCTTCTTTGTTCACTAATTTGACGGAAGTCGAACTGAGGAATAAAGGTACTGGCGTGTAGAAATAGGGCAGTATTGTTTCCTGCCATTTTGGCCACCGCAACGCGGTAATACAGCCGTGCACGTGCAGCATTAGGACCGTGGAGTGTCCGCCATCTTTGGCCACTGATTAGAGCGGAAGCGCAACTGAGAACTTAAGTCTTTGGTAGGGTCTTGTAGGGCAGTGTAGAGTCCGACATTTTGGACCCCGCATCGCGGCACTACAGCCGCTGACGTGCCACACTAGGGCTATAGACTGTTCGCCATCTTTGGCCACGGAGTGGAGCGGAAGCCCAACTGATGAGTAAAGGCACAGTCGTGTCGTAGTTGGGCATTGCAGAATCCGTCAATTTGAGCTACAGCAACGCGGCACTACAGCCGCGCACGTGCCGCAGAAATGCCATAGAGTGTCCGCCTTCTTTGGTCACAGATTAGAGCGGAAGCCGAACTGAGGAGTAAAGGCACAGGCGTGTGGTAGTAGGGCTGGGAAGAGTCCGACATGTTGGGCCACCGAAACGCGGCTCTACAGCCGCGCGAGTGCCGCTGAAGGGCCATGGAGTGTCCGCCATATTTTTCCACTATTTAGAGCGGAAGCCGAACTGAGGAGTAAAGGCACTGGCGTGTAGTAGTTGGGCAGTGTAGTTTCCTGCCATTTTCGCCACTGCAACGCGGCACTACAGCCTTGCACGTGCGGCATTAGGGGGCGGTAGTGTTCGCCATCTTTGGCCACGGATTAGAGCGGAAGCCCAACTGAGGAGTAAAGGCACTGGCGTGTCGTAGTAGGGCAGTGTAATTTCCTGCCATTTTGGCCCCCGCAACGCGGCTATAAAGCCGCACACGTGCCGCAGTAGGGCCATGGAGGGTCCGCCATATTTGGCCACTGTTTAGAGCGGAAGCGCTACTGAGAACTTAAGTCTTTGGTAGGGTCTTGTAGGGCAGTGTAGAGTCCCACATTTTGGACCCCGCATTGCGGCACTACAGCCGCTGACGTGCCACACTAGGGCTATAGACTGTTCGCCATCTTTGGCCACTATTTAGAGCGGAATCCGAGCTGAGGAGTAAAGGCACTGGCGTGCAGTAGTAGGGCAGTGTAGTTTCCTGCCATTTTCGATACTGCAACACGGCACTACAGCCGTGCACGTGCCGCATTAGGGAGCGGGAGTGTTCGCCATCTTTGGCCACGGATTAGAGCGGTAGCCCAACTGAGGAGTAGCGGCTCTGGCGTGTCGTAGTTGGGCAGTGTAGCTTCCTGACATTTTGGCCTACGCAACGTGGCTATAAAGCCGCACACGTGGCGCAGTAGGGCTATAAAGTGTCCGCCTTCCTTGGACACTAATTATAGCGGAAGCCGAACTGAGGCGTAAAGGCACTGGTGTGTAGAAATAGGGCAGTGTAGTTTCCTGCCATTTTGGCCACCGCAACGCAGCACTACAGCCGTGCACGTGCCGCAGAAATGCCATAGAGTGTCTGCCTTCTTTGGTCACAGATTAGAGCGGAGGCCGAACTGAGGAGTAAAGGCACAGGCGTGTCGTAGTAGGGCAGTGTAGAGTCCGACATTTTGGGCCACCGCAACGCGGCACTACAGCCGCGGACCTGCTGCTCTAGGGCCATAGACTGTTCGCCATCTTTGGCCACGGAGTGGTGCGGAAGCCCAACTGAGGGGTAAAGGCACTGTCGTGTCGTATTTGGGCAGTGCAGAATCCGACATTTTGGACTACCGCAAAGCGGCACTACAGCCGCGCACGTGCCGCAGAAATGCCTTAGAGTGTCCGCCTTCTTTCGTCAAAGATTAGAGCGGAAGCCGAATTGAGGAGTAAAGGCACCGGCGTGTGGTAGTAGGGCAGGGAAGAGTCCGACATGTTGGTCCACCGAAACGCGGCGCTACAGCCGTGCGAGTGCCGCTGAAGGGCCATGGAGTGTCCGCCATATTTTTCCACTATTTAGAGCGGAAGCCGAGCGGAGGAGTAATGGCACTGGCGTGTAGTAGTTGGGCATTGTAGAGTCCAAAATTTTGGGCCGCTGCAACGCGACACAATAGCCGCGCATGTGCCGCAATAGGGCCATAGAGTGTCTGCCTTCTTTGTTCACTAATTTGACGGAAGTCGAACTGAGGAATAAAGGTACTGGCGTGTAGAAATAGGGCAGTATTGTTTCCTGCCATTTTGGCCACCGCAACGCGGTAATACAGCCGTGCACGTGCAGCATTAGGACCGTGGAGTGTCCGCCATCTTTGGCCACTGATTAGAGCGGAAGCGCAACTGAGAACTTATATCTTTGGTAGGGTCTTGTAGGGCAGTGTAGAGTCCGACATTTTGGACCCCGCATCGCGGCACTACAGCCGCTGACGTGCCACACTAGGGCTATAGACTGTTCGCCATCTTTGGCCTCTATTTAGAGCGGAATCCGAGCTGAGGAGAAAAGGCACTGGCGTGTAGTAGAAGGGCAGTGTAGCTTCCTGACATTTTGGCCTACGCAACGTGGCTATAAAGCCGCACACGTGGCGCAGTAGGGCCATGGAGGCTCCGCCAACTTTGGCCACGGATTAGAGCGGAAGCGCAACTGAGGAGTGAAGGCACAGGCGTGGCGCAACTGAGAACTTAAGTCTTTGGTAGGGTCTTGTAGGGCGGAGTAGTTTCCTGCCATTTTGGCCATCGCAACGCGGTGCTACAGCCGTGCACGTGCAGCATTAGGACAGTGGAGCGTCCGCCATCTTTTTCCACTATTTAGAGCGGAAGCCGAGCGGAGGAGTAAAGGCACTGGTGTGTCGTAGTAGAGCAGTGTAGAGTCCGACATTTTGGGCCACCGCTACGCGGCACTACTGCCGCGCATGTGCCGCAATAGGCCCATAAAGTGTCCGCCATCCTTGGACACTAATTATAGCGGAAGCCGAACTGAGGAGTAAAGGCACTGGTGTGTAGAAATAGGGCAGTGTAGTTTCCTGCCATTTTGGCCACCGAAACGCGGCACTACAGCCGTGCGAGTGCCGCTGAAGGGCCATGGAGTGTCCGCCATATTTGGCCACGGAGTGGTGTGGAGGCCCAACTGAGGAGTAAAGGCACTATCGTGTCGTAGTTGGGCAGTGCAGAATCCGACATTTTGGACTACCGCAAAGCGGCACTACAGCCGCGCACGTGCCGCAGAAATGCCATAGAGTGTCCGCCTTCTTTCGTCACAGATTAGAGCGGAAGCCGATCTGAGGAGTAATGGCACTGGCGTGTAGTAGTTGGGCAGTGTAGAGTCCGAAATTTTGGGCCACTGCAACGCGACACAATAGCCGCGCATGTGCCGCAATAGGGCCATAGAGTGTCCGCCTTCTTTGTTCACTAATTTGACGGAAGTCGAACTGAGGAATAAAGGTACTGGCGTGTAGAAATAGGGCAGTATAGTTTCCTGCCATTTTGGCCACCGCAACGCGGTAATACAGCCGTGCACGTGCAGCATTAGGACCGTGGACTGTCCCCAATCTTTGGCCACTGATTAGAGCGGAAGCGCAACTGAGAACTTAAGTCTTTGGTAGGGTTTTGTAGGGCAGTGTAGAGTCCGACATTTTGGACACCGCAACGCGGCACTACAGCCGCGGACGTGCCGCACTAGGGCTATAGACTGTTCGCCTTTTTGGCCACTGATTAGAGCGGAAGCCCAACTGTGGAGTAGAGGCACTGGTGTGTAGAAATAGGGCAGTGTTATTTCCTGCCATTTTGGCCACCGCAACGCGGCACTACAGTCGTGCACGTGCAGCATTAGGGCCTTGGAGTGTTCGCCATTTTTTAGCCTGGGATTAGAGCGGCAGACCAACTGAGGAGTAAAGGCACTGGTGTGTCGTAGTAGGGCAGTGTAGAGTCCGACATTTTGGGCAATCGCAACTTGGCACATTCAGCCGAGGACGTGCTGCAGAAGGGCTATAGACTGTCCGCCATCTTTGGCCACTGATTAGAGCGGAAGCCGAACTGTGGAGTAAATGTAATGGCGTCTAGCAGTTGGGCAGTGTAGTTTCCTGCCTTTCTCGCCACTGCAACGCAGCAATACAGCCGTGCACGTGCCGCAGTAGGGCTATAGACAGTCCGCAATCTTTGGCCACTGATTAGAGCAGAAGTCGAACTGAGGAGTAAAGTCACTGGCGTGTCGTAGTCGGGCAGTGTAGCGTCCGACATGTTGGGCCACCGCAACGCGTCACTAAAGCCGCGTAAGTGCCGCAGTAGGACCATGGAGTGCCCGCCATATTTTTCCACTATTTAGAGCGGAAGCCGAACTGAGGAGTGAAGGCACTGGCGTGTCGTAGTCGGGCAGTGTAGCGTCAGACATGCTAGGCCACCGCATCGCGTCACTACAGCCGCGCACGAGCCGCAGGAGGACCATGGAGTGTCCGCTATATTTTTCCACTATTTAGAGCGGAAGCCGAACTGAGGAGTAAATTCACTGGCGTGTCGTAGTAGGTCTGTGTAGATTCCACCATTTCGGTTCACCGCAACGCGGCACTACAGCCGCGCATGTGCCGCAATAGGGCCATGAGTGTCCGCCTTCCTTGGTCACTAATTAGAGCGGAAGCCGAACTGAGGAGTAATGGCACTGGCTGTAATAGTTGGGCAGTGTAGTTTCCTGCCATTTTCGCCTCTGCAACGCGGCACTACAGCCATGCACGTGCAGCATTAGGGCCTTGGAGTGTTCGCCATTTTTTAGCCTGGGATTAGAGCGGAAGACCAACTGAGGAGTAAAGGCACTGGCGTGTCGTAGTAGGGCTGTGTAGAGTCCAACATTTTGGGCCACTGCAAGGCGGCAGTACAGCTGCGGACGTGCCACACTAGGGTTATAGACTGTTCGCCATCTTTGGCCACGGAGTGGAGGGGAAGCCCAACTGAGGAGTAAAGGCACAGTCGTGTCGTAGTTGGGCATTGCAGAATCCGTCAATTTGAGCTACAGCAACGCGGCACTACAGCCGCGCACGAGCCGCAGAAATGCCATAGAGTGTTCGCCTTCTTTGGTCACAGATTAGAGCGGAAGCCGAACTGAGGAGTAAAGGCTCAGGCGTGTGGTAGTAGGGCTGGGAAGAGTTCGACATGTTGGGCCACCGAAACGCGGCTCTACAGCCGCGCGAGTGCCGCTGAAGGGCCATGGAGTGTCCGCCATATTTTCCACTATTTAGAGCGGAAGCCGAACTGAGGAGTAAAGGCACTGGCGTGTAGTAGTTGGACAGTGTAGTTTCCTGCCATTTTCGCCACTGCAACGCGGCACTACAGTCTTGCATGTACGGCATTAGGGGGCGGTAGTGATCGCCATCTTTGGCCACGGATTAGAGCGGAAGCACAACTGAGGAGTAAAGGCACTCGCGTGTCGTAGTAGGGCAGTGTAATTTCTTGCCATTTTGGCCCCCGCAACGCAGCTATAAAGCCGCACACGTGCCGCAGTAGGGCCATGGAGGGTCCGCAATCTTTGGCAAAGGATAAGAGCGGAAGCCCAACTGAGGGGTTATGGGACTGGCGTTTAGTAGTAGGACAGCGATGAGTTCGACAATTTGGGCAACCGCAACGCGGCACTACAGCCGCGGACGTGCCGCATTAGAGCTATGGAGTGTCCGCCATCTTTGGCCAATGCTTAGTGTAGAAGCGCAATTGAAAACTTATGTCTTTGGTAGGGTCATGTAGCGCGGTGAAGTGTCCGCTATTTTGGGCCACCACAACGCGGCACTACAGTTGCGCATGTGCCGCAGTTGGACCATGGAGTGTCCGAAATCTTTGGCCAGTGATTAGAGTGGAAGCCCAACTGAGGTGTAAAGGCACTGGCTTTTCGTTGTAGGGCAGTGTAGTTTCCGGCCATTTTGGCCACCACAACGCGGCATTACAGCCGTGCACGTGCCGCATTAGGGCCTTGGAGTGTTCGCCATTTTTTGGCCACGGATTAGAGCGGAAGCCCAACTGAGGAATAAAGGCACTTTCGTGTCGTAGTAGGACAGTGTAGTTTCCTGCCATTTTGGCCCCCGCAACGCGGCGCTAAAGCCGTGCACGTGCCGCAGAAATGCCATAGAATGTCCGCCATATTTTTCCACTATTTAGAGCGGAGGCCGAACTGAGGAGTAATAGCACTGGCGTGTAGTAGTTGGGCAGTGTAGTTTCCTGCCATTTTCGCCACTGCAACGCGGCACTACAGCCGTGCACGTGCGGCATTAGGGGGCGTTAGTGTTCGCCATCTTTGGCCACGGATTAGAGCGGAAGCCCAACTGAGGAGTAAAGGCACTGGCGTGTCGTAGTAGGGCAGTGTAATTTCCTGCCATTTTGGCCCCCGCAACGCGGCTATAAAGCCTCACACGTGCCGCAGTAGGGCCATGGAGGGTCCGCCATATTTGGCCACTGTTTAGAGCGAAAGCGCTACTGAGAACTTAAGTCTTTGGTAGGGTCTAGAAGGGCAGTGTAGTGTCCACCAATTTGGGCAATCGCAACTTGGCACATTCAGCCGTTGACGTGCCGCAGAAGGGCTATAGACTGTCCGCCATCTTTGGCTCGTGATTAGAGCGGAAGCAGAACTGTGGAGTAAAGGCACTGGCGTGTTGTAGTCAGGCAGTGTAGCGACTGAAATGTTGGGCCACCGCAACGCGGCACTACAGTCGTGCACGTGCCGCAGAAGGGCCACGGAGAGTCCGCAATCTTTGGCAACGGATAAGAGCGGAAGCCCATCTGAGGGGTTATGGGACTGGCGTTTAGTAGCCGCGGACGTGCCGCATTAGAGCTATGGAGTGTCCGCCATCTTTGGCCAATGCTTAGTGTGGAAGCGCAATTGAGAACTTATGTCTTTGGTAGGGTCATGTAGGGCGGTGTAGTGTCCGCTATTTCGGGCCACCACAACGCGGCACTACAGTTGCGCATGTGCCGCAATAGGGCCATAGAGTGTCCGCCTTCTTTGTTCACTAATTTCAGCGGAAGTCGAACTGAGGAGTAAAGGCACTGGCGTGTAGAAATAGGGCAGTGTAGTTTCCTGCCATTTTGGCCAGCGCAACGCGGTAATACAGCCGTGCACGTGCAGCATTAGGACCGTGGAGTGTCCGCAATCTTTGGCTACGGATTAGAGCGGAAACCCATCAGAGGGGTAAAGGGACTGGCGTGTCGTAGTAGGGCAGTGTAGAGTCCGACATTTTGGACATCGCAACGCGGCACTACAGCCGCGAACGTGCCGCAGTAGAGCTATGGAGTGTCCACCATCTTTGACCACTGATTAGAGTGGAAGCGCAACTGAGAACTTAAGTCTTTGGTAGGGTCTTGTAGTTCAGTGTAGTGTCCGCTATTTTGGGCCACCACAACGCGGCACTACAGCCGCGAACGTGCCGCCCTAGGGCTATAAACTGTTCGCCATCTTTGGAAACTGATTAGAGCTGAAGCCCAACTGTGGAGTAAAGGCACTGGCGTTTTGTAGTCGGACTGTGTAGAGTTCAACAAGTTGGACCACCTCAACGTGGCACTACAGCCGTGCACGTGCCGCTGAAGGCCCATAGAGTGTACGCCTTCTTTGGTCACTAAAGAGAGCGGAGGCAGAACAGAGGAGTAAATGCACTGGTGTGTAGAAATAGGGCAGTGTAGTTTCCTGCCAATTTGTCCACCGCAACGCGGCACTACAGCCGTGCACGTGCAGCATTAGGGCCTTGGAGAGTTCGCAATTTTTTAGCCTGGGATTAGAGCGGAAACCCAACTGAGGAGTAAAGGCACTGGCCTGTCGTAGTAGGGCAGTGTAGAGTCTGACATTTTGGGCCACCGCAACGCGGCACTACAGCCGCGGGCGTGCCGCTCTAGGGCTATAGACTGTTCGCCATCTTTGGCCACGGAGTGGAGCGGAAGCCCATCTGAGGAGTAAAGGCACTGGCGTGTCGTAGTAGGGCAAAGCAGAATCCGACATTTTGGGCTACCGCAACGTTGCACTACAGCCGCGCACGTGCCGCAGGATTGCCATAGAGTGTCCGCCTTCTTTGGTCACAGATTAGAGCGGAAGCCGAACTGAGGAGTAAAGGCACTGGTGTGTAGAAATAGGGCAGTGTAGTTTCCTGCCATTTTTGCCACCGCAACGCGGCACTAAAGCCGTGCACGTGCCGCAGAAATGCCATAGAATGTCCGCCATATTTTTCCACTATTTAGAGCGGAGGCCGAACTGAGGAGTAATGGCACTGGCGTGTAGTAGTTGGGCAGTGTAGTTTCCTGCCATTTTCGCCACTACAACGCGGCACTACAGCCGTGCACGTGAAGCATTAGGGCCTTGGAGTGTTCGCCATTTTTTAGCATGGGATTAGAGCGGAAGACCATCTGAGGAGTAAAGGCACTGGCGTGTCGTAGTTGGGCAGTGCAGAATCCGACAATTTGAGCTACAGCAACGCGGCACTACAGCCGCGCACGTGCCGCTGAAGGGCCATGGAGTGTCCGCCATATTTTTCCACTATTTATAGCGGAAGCCGAACTGAGGAGTAAAGGCACTGGCGTGTAGTAGTAGGGCAGTGTAATTTCCTGCCATTTTGGTCCCCGCAACGCGGCTATAAAGCCGCACACGTGTCGCAGTAGGGCCATGAAGTGTCTGCCATATTTGGCCACTGATTAGAGCGGAAGCGCTACTGAGAACTTAAGTCTTTGGTAGGGTCTAGAAGGGCAGCGTAGTGTCCACCATTTTGGGCAATCGCAACTTGGCACATTCAGCCGTGGACGTGCCGCAGAAGGGCTATAGACTGTCCGCCATCTTTGGCTCCTGATTAGAGCGGAAGCAGAACTGTGGAGTAAAGGCACTGGCGTGTTGTAGTCAGGCAGTATAGCGACCGACAAGTTGGGCCACCGCAACGCGGCACTACAGTCGTGCACGTGCCGCAGAAAGGCCATGGAGAGTCCGCCATCTTTGGTCACTGATTAGGGCGGAAGCCGACCTGAGAAGTAAAGGCACTCGCGTGTCGTAGCAGGGCAGTGTAATTTCCTGCCAATTTGGCCACCGCAACGCGGCACTACAGCCGTGCACGTGCAGCATTAGGGTCTTGGAGAGTTCGCCATTTTTTAGCCTGGGATTAGAGCGGAAGCCCAACTGAGGAGTAAAGGCACTGGCGTGTCGTAGTAGGGCAGTGTAGAGTCTGACATTTTGGGCCACCGCAACGCGGCACTACAGCCGCGGGCGTGCCGGTCAAGGGGTATAGACTGTTCGCCATCTTTGGCCACGGAGTGGAGCGGAAGCCCAACTGAGGAGTAAAGGCACTGGCGTGTCGTAGTAGGGCAGTGCAGAATCCGACATTTTGGGCTACCGCAACGCGGCACTACATCCACGCACGTGCCGCAGTATTGCCATAGAGAGTCCGCCTTCTTTGGTCGCAGATTAGAGCGGAAGCCGAACTGAGGAGCAAAGGCACTGGCGTGTAGAAACAGTGCAGCGTAGTTTCCTGCCATTTTGGCCACCGCAACGCGGCACTAAAGCCGTGCACATGCCGCAGAAATGCCATAGAGTGTCCGCCATAATTTTCCACTATTTAGAGCGGATGCCGAACTGAGGAGTAATGGCACTGGCGTGTAGTAGTTGGGAGTGTAGTTTCCTGCCATTTTCGCCACTGCAACGCGGCACTACAGCCGTGCACGTGCAGCATTAGGGCCTTGGAGTGTTCGCCATCTGCCACACTAGGGCTATAGACTGTTCGCCATCTTTGGCCACGGAGTGGAGCGGAAGCCCATCTGAGGAGTAAAGGCACTGTCGTGTCGCAGCTGGGCTGCGCTGAATCCGACAATTTGGGCTACCGCTACTCGGCACTACTGCCGCGCACGTGCCGCAGAAATGCCATAGAGTGTCCGCCTTCTTTGGTCACAGATTAGAGCGGAAGCCGAACTGAGGAGTAAAGGCACAGGCGTGTGGTCGTAGGGCTGGGAAGAGTCCGACATGTTGGGCCACCGAAACGCGGCACTTCAGCCGCGCGAGCGCCGCTGAAGGGCCATGGAGTGTCCGCCATATTTTTCCACTATTTAGAGCGGAAGCCGAACTGAGGAGTAAAGGCACTGGCGTGTAGTAGTTGGGCAGTGTAGTTTCCTGCCATTTTCGCCACTGCAACGCGGCACTACAGCCGTGCACGTGCGGCATTAGGGGGCGGTAGTGTTCGCCATCTTTGGCCACGGATTAGTGCGGAAGCCCTTCTGAGGAGTAACGGCACTGGCGTGTCGTAGTAGGGCCGTGTAATTTCCTGCCATTTTGGCCCCCGCAAACGCTGCTATAAAGCCGCACACGTGCCGAAGTAGGGCCATGGAGGGTCCGCCATATTTGGCCACTGATAAGAGCGGAAGCGCTACTGAGAACTTAAGTCTTTGGTAGGGTCTCGAAGGGCAGTGTAGTGTCCACCATTTTGGGCAATCGCAACTTGGCACATTCAGCCGTGGACGTGCCGCAAAAGGGCTATAGACTGTCCGCCTTCTTTGGCTCCTGATTAGAGCGGAAGCAGAACTGTGGAATCAAAGCACTGGCGTGTTGTAGTCGGGCAGTGTAGCGACCGACAAGTTGGGCAACCGCAACGCGGCACTACAGTCGTGCACGTGTCGCAGAAGGGAAAAGGAGGGTCCGTCATCTTTGGTCACTGATTAGGGCGGAAGCCGACCTGAGGAGTAAAGGCTCTCGCGTGTCGTAGTAGGGCAGAGTAGTTTCCGCCATTTTGGCCACTGCAACGCGGCACTACAGCTGTGCACAAGCCGCAATAGGAGCGTAAAGTGTCCGCAATCTTTGGCAACGGATAAGAGCGTTATCCCAAATGAGGGATTATGGGACTGGCGTGTCGTAGTAGGGCAGCGAAGAGTTAGACAATTTGGGCTACCGCAACACGGCACTACATCCGCGGACGTGCCGCATTAGAGCTGTGGAGTGTCCGCCTATTTTTGGCCAATGCTTAGAGTGGAAGCGCAATTGAGAACTTAAGTCTTTGGTAGGGTCATGTAGGGCAGTGTAGTGTCAGCTATTTTGGGCCACCACAACGCGGCACTACAGTTGCCCATGCGCCGCAGTTGGACCATAGAGTGTCCGCCATATTTTCCCACTATTTAGAGCGGAAGCCGAACTGAGGAGTAATGGCACTGGCGTGTAGTAGTTGGGCAGTGTAGTTTCCTGCCATTTTCGCCACTGCAACGCGGCACTACAGCCGTGCACGTGCAGCATTAGGGCCTTGGAGTGTTCGCCATTTTTAGCCTGGGATTAGAGCGGAAGACCAACTGAGGAGTAAAGGCACTGCCGTGTCGTAGTAGGGCAGTGTAGAGTCCGACATTTTGGGCCACCGCAACGCGGCACTACAGCCGCGGACGTGCCACACTAGGGCTATAGACTGTTCGCATTCTTTGGCCACGGAGTGGAGTGGAAGCCCAACTGAGGAGTAAAGGCACAGTCGTGTCGTAGTTGGGCAGTGCAGAATCCGACAATTTGAGCTACAGCAACGCGGCACTACAGCCGCGCACGTGCCGCTGAAGGGCCATGGAGTGTCCGCCATATTTTTCCACTATTTATAGCGGATTCCGAACTGAGGAGTAAAGGCACTGGTGTGTAGAAATAGGGCAGTGTAATTTCCTGCCATTTTGGCCACCGCAACGCGGCACTACAACCGTGCACGTGCAGCATTAGGGCCTTGGAGTGTTCGCCATTTTTTAGCCTGGGATTAGAGCGGAAGCCCAACTGTGGAGTAAAGGCACTGGCGTGTCGAAGTAGGTCTGTGTAGAGTCCACCATTTTGGTTCACCGCAACCCGGCACTACAGCCGCACATGTGCCGCAATAGGGCCATAGAGTGTCCGCCTTCTTTGGTCACTAATTAGAGCGGAATCCGAACTGAGGAGTGAAGGCACTGGTGTGTAGAAACAGGACAATGTAATTTCCTGCCATTTCGGCCACCGCAACGCGGCACTACTGCCGCGGACGTGCCACACTAGGGCTATAGACAGTTCGCCATCTTTGGCCACGGAGTGGAGCGGAAGCCCAACTGAGGAGTAAAGGCACTCGCGTGTCGTAGTAGACCTCGCGTGTCGTAGAGATTTCCTGCCATTTTGGCCCCCGCAACGCAGCTATAAAGCCGCACACGTGCCGCAGTAGAGCCATGGAGGGTCCGCAATCTTTGGCAACGGATAAGAGCGGAAGCCCTACTGAGGGGTTATGGGACCGGCGTTTAGTAGTAGGACAGCGATGAGTTCGACAATTTGGGCAACCGCAACGCGGCACTACAGCCGAGGACGTGCCGCATTAGAGCTTTGGAGTGTCCGCCATCTTTGGCCGATGCTTAGTGTGGAAGCGCAATTGAGAACTTATGTCTTTGGTATTGTCATGTAGGGCGGTGTAGTGTCCGCTATTTTGGGCCACCACAACGCGGCACTACAGTTGCGCATGTGCCGCAGTTGGACCATGGAGTGTCCGAAATCTTTGGCCACTGATTAGAGTGGAAGCCCAACTGAGGTGTAATGGCACTGGCTTTTCGTTGTAGGGCAGTGTAGTTTCCTGCCATTTTGGCCACCACAACGTGGCACTACAGCCGTGCACGTGCCGCATTAGGGCCTTGGAGTGTTCGCCATTTTTTGGCCACGGATTAGAGCGGAAGCCCAACTGAGGAATAAAGGCACTTTCGTGTCGTAGTAGGGCAGTGTAGTTTCCTGCCATTTTGGCCCCCGCAACGCGGCGCTACAGCCGTGCACGTGCCGCTGAAGGGCCATGGAGTGTCCGCCATCTTTTTCCACTATTTAGAGCGGAAGCCGAACAGAGGAGTAAAGGCACTGGTGTGTCGTAGTAGGGCAGTGTAGAGTCCGACAATTTAGGCCACCGCAACGCGGCACTACAGCCGCAATAGGGCCATAGAGTGTCCGCCTTCTTTGTTCACTAATTTGAGCGGAAGTCGAAATGAGGAGTAAAGGCACTGGCGTGTAGAAATAGGGCAGTGTAGTTTCCTGCCATTTTGGCCACCGCAACGCGGTAATACAGCCGTGCACGTGCAGCATTAGGACCGTGGAGTGTCCGCAATCTTTGGCTGCGGATTAGAGCGGAAACCCAACAGAGGGGTAAAGGGACTGGCGTGTCGTAGTAGGGCAGTGTAGCGACTGAAAAGTTAGGCCACCGCAACGCGGCACTACAGTCGTGCACGTGCCGCAGAAGGGCCACGGAGAGTCCGCCATCTTTGGTCACTGATTAGGGCGGAAACCGACCTGAGGAGTAAAGGCACTCGCGTGTCGTAGTAGAGCAGTGTAATTTCCTGCCATTTTGGCCCCCGCAACGCAGCTATAAAGCCGCACACGTGCCGCAGTAGGGCCATGGAGGGTCCGCAATCTTTGGCAACGGATAAGAGCGGAAGCCCAACTGAGGGGTTATGGGACTGGCGTTTAGTAGTAGGATAGCGATGAGTTCGACAATTTGGGCAACCGCAACGCGGCACTACAGCCGCGGACGTGCCGCATTAGAGCTATGGAGTGTACGCCATCTTTGGCCAATGCTTAGTGTGGAAGCGCAATTGAGAACTTATGTCTTTGGTAGGGTCATGTAGGGCGGTGTAGTGTCCGCTATTTTGGGCCACCACAACGCGGCACTACAGTTGCGCATGTGCCGCAGTTGGACCATGGAGTGTCCGAAATCTTTGGCCAGTGATTAGAGTGGAAGCGCTACTGAGGTGTAAAGGCACTGGCTTTTCGTTGTAGGGCAGTGTAGTTTCCTGCCATTTTGGCCACCACAACGCGGCACTACAGCCGTGCACGTGCCGCTCAAGGGCCATGGAGTGTCCGCCATCTTTTTCCACTATTTAGAGCGGAAGCCGAACAGAGGAGTAAAGGCACTGGTGTGTCGTAGTAGGGCAGTGTAGAGTCCGACAATTTAGGCCACCGCAACGCGACACTACAGCCGCGCATGTGCCGCAATAGGGCCATAGAGTGTGCGCCTTCTTTGTTCACTAATTTGAGCGGAAGTCGAACTGAGGAGTAAAGGCACTGGCGTGTAGAAATAGGGCAGTGTAGTTTCCTGCCATTTTGGCCAGCGCAACGCGGTAATACAGCCGTGCACGTGCAGCATTAGGACCGTGGAGTGTCCGCAATCTTTGGCTACGGATTAGAGCGGAAACCCAACAGAGGGGTAAAGGGACTGGCGTGTCGTAGTAGGGCAGTGTAGAGTCCGACATTTTGGACACCGCAACGCGGCACTACAGCCGCGAACGTGCCGCACTAGGGCTATAAACTGTTCGCCATCTTTGGCCACTGATTAGAGCTGAAGCCCAACTGTGGAGTAAAGGCACTGGCGTTTTGTAGTCGGACTGTGTAGAGTTCAACAAGTTGGGCCACCTCAACGTGGCACTACTGCCGTGCACGTGCCGCTGAAGGGCCATAGAGTATACGCCTTCTTTGGTCACTAAAGAGAGCGGAGGCAGAACAGAGGAGTAAATGCACTGGTGTGTAGAAATAGGGCAGTGTAGTTTCCTGCCAATTTGTCCACCGCAACGCGGCACTACAGCCGTGCACGTGCAGCATTAGGGCCTTGGAGAGTTCGCCATTTTTAAGCCTGGGATTAGAGCGGAAGCCCAACTGAGGAGTAAAGGCACTGGCCTGTCGTAGTAGGGCAGTGTAGAGTCTGACATTTTGGGCCACCGCAACGCGGCACTACAGCCGCGGGCGTGCCGCTCTAGGGCTATAGAATGTTCGCCATCTTTGGCCACGGAGTGGAGCGGAAGCCCATCTGAGGAGTAAAGGCACTGGCGTGTCGTAGTAGGGCAGTGCAGAATCCGACAATTTGAGCTACAGCAACGCGGCACTACAGCCGCGCACGTGCCGCTGAAGGGCCATGGAGTGTCCGCCATATTTTTCCACTATTTATAGCGGAAGCCGAACTGAGGAGTAAAGGCACTGGCGTGTAGTAGTAGGGCAGTGTAATTTCCTGCCATTTTGGTCCCCGCAACGCGGCTATAAAGCCGCACACGTGCCGCAGTAGGGCCATGAAGTGTCTGCCATATTTGGCCACTGATTAGAGCGGAAGCGCTACTGAGAACTTAAGTCTTTGGTAGGGTCTAGAAGGGCAGTGTAGTGTCCACCATTTTGGGCAATCGCAACTTGGCACATTCAGCCGTGGACGTGCCGCAAAAGGGCTATAGACTGTCCGCCATCTTTGGCTCCTGATTAGAGCGGAAGCAGAACTGTGGAGTAAAGGCACTGGCATGTTGTAGTCAGGCAGTATAGCAACCGACAAGTTGGGCCACCGCAACGCGGCACTACAGTCGTGCACGTGCCGCAGAAAGGCCATAGAGTGTCAGCCATATTTTTTCACTATTTAGAGCGGAAGCCGACCTGAGAAGTAAAGGCACTCGCGTGTCGTAGCAGGGCAGTGTAATTTCCTGCCAATTTGGCCACCGCAACGCGGCACTACAGCCGTGCACGTGCAGCATTAGGGTCTTGGAGAGTTCGCCATTTTTTAGCCTGGAATTAGAGCGGAAGCCCAACTGAGGAGTAAAGGCACTGGCGTGTCGTAGTAGGGCAGTGTAGAGTCTGACATTTTGGGCCACCGCAACGCGGCACTACAGCGGTGGGCGTGCCGGTCAAGGGCTATAGACTGTTCGCCATCTTTGGCCACGGAGTGGAGCGGAAGCCCAACTGAGGAGTAAAGGCACTGGCGTGTCGTAGTAGGGCAGTGCAGAATCCGACATTTTGGGCTACCGCAACGCGGCACTACAGCCGCGCACGTGCCGCAGTATTGCCATAGAGTGTCCGCCTTCTTTGGTCACAGATTAGAGCGGAAGCCGAACTGAGGAGCAAAGGCACTGGCGTGTAGAAATAGGGCAGCGTAGTTTCCTGCCATTTTGGCCACCGCAACGCGGCACTAAAGCCGTGCACATGCCGCAGAAATGCCATAGAGTGTCAGCCATATTTTTTCACTATTTAGAGCGGAAGCCGAACTGAGGAGTAATGGCACTGGCGTGTAGTAGATGGGAGTGTAGTTTCCTGCCATTTTCGCCACTGCAACGCGGCACTACAGCCGTGCACGTGCAGCATTAGGGCCTTGGAGTGTTCGCCAACTGCCACACTAGGGCTATAGACTGTTCGCCATCTTTGGCCACGGAGTGGAGCGGAAGCCCAACTGAGGAGTAAAGGCACTGTCGTGTCGCAGTTGGGCTGCGCTGAATCCGACAATTTGGGCTACCGCTACGCGGCACTACTGCCGCGCACGTGCCGCAGAAATGCCATAGAGTGTCCGCCTTCTTTGGTCACAGATTAGAGCGGAAGCCGAACTGAGGAGTAAAGGCACAGGCGTGTGGTCGTAGGGCTGGGAAGAGTCCGACATGTTGGGCCACCGAAACGCGGCACTTCAGCCGCGCGAGTGCCGCTGAAGGGCCATGGAGTGTCCGCCATATTTTTCCACTATTTAGAGCGGAAGCCGAACTGAGGAGTAAAGGCACTGGCATGTAGTAGTTGGGCAGTGTAGTTTCCTGCCATTTTCGCCTCTGCAACGCGGCACTACAGCCGTTCACGTGCCGCAGTAGGGCTATAGACAGTCCGCAATCTTTGGCCACTGATTAGAGCGGAAGCCGAACTGAGGAGTAAAGGCACAGGCGTGCCGTAGTCGGGCAGTGTAGCGTCCGACATGTTGGGCCACCGCAACGCGTCACTAAAGCAGCGCACGTGCCGCAGTAGGACCATGGAGTGCCCGCCATATTTTTCCACTATTTAGAGCGGAAGCCGAACTGAGGAGTAAAGGCACTCGCGTGTAGTAGTTGGGCAGTGTAGTTTTCTGCCATTTTCGCCACTGCAGCGCAGCACTACAGCCGTGCACGTGCGGCATTAGGGGGCGGTAGTGTTCGCCATCTTTGGCCACGGATTAGAGCGGAAGCCCAACTGAGGAGTAAAGGCACTGGCGTGTCGTAGTAGGGCAGTGTAATTTCCTGCCATTTTGGCCCCCGCAACGCGGCTATAAAGCCGCACACGTGCTGCAGTAGGGCTATAAACAGTCCGCAATCTTTGGCCACTGATTAGAGCGGAAGCCGAACTGAGGAGTAAAGGCACAGGCGTGCCGTAGTCGGGCAGTGTAGCGTCCGACATGTTGGGCCTCCGCAACGCGTCACTAAAGCAGCGCACGTGCCGCAGTAGGACCATGGAGGGCCCGCCATATTTTTCCACTATTTAGAGCGGAAGCCGAACTGAGGAGTGAAGGCACTGGCGTGTCGTAGTCGGGCAGTGTAGCATCAGACATGCTGGGCCACCGCATCGCCTGACTACAGCCACGCACGAGCCGCAGGAGGACCATGGAGTGTCCGCCATATTTTTCCACTATTTAGAGCGGAAGCCGAACTGAGGAGTAAATTCACTGGCGTGTCGTAGTAGGTCTGTGTAGATTCCACCATTTTGGTTCACCGCAACGCGGCACTACAGCCGCGCATGTGCCGCAATAGGGCCATAGAGTGTCCGCCTTCCTTGGTCACTAATTAGAGCGGAAGCCGAACTGAGGAGTAAAGGCATTGGTGTGTAGACATAGGGAAGTGTAGTTTCCTGCCATTTTCGCCTCTGCAACGCGGCACTACAGCCGTGCACGTGCAGCATTAGGGCCTTGGAGTGTTCGCCATTTCTTAGCCTGGGATTAGAGCGGAAGACCAACTGAGGAGTAAAGGCACTGGCGTGTCGTAGTAGGGCAGTGTAGAGTCCGACATTTTGGGCTACCGCAACGCGGCACTACAGCCGCGCACGTGCCGCAGAAATGCCATAGAGTGTCCGCCTTCTTTGGTCACAGATTAGAGCGGAAGCCGAACTGAGGAGTAAAGGCACTGGCGTGTAGTAGTTGGGCAGTGTAGTTTCCTGCCATTTTCGCCACTGCAACGCGGCACTACAGCCGTGCACGTGCGGCATTAGGGGGCGCTAGTGTTCGCCATCTTTGGCCACGGATTAGAGCGGAAGCCCAACTGAGGAGTAAAGGCACTGGCGTGTCGTAGTAGGGCAGTGTAATTTCCTGCCATTTTGGCCCCCGCAACGCGGCTATAAAGCCGCACACGTACTGCAGTAGGGCCATGGAGGGTCCGCCATATTTGGCCACTGATTGGAGCGGAAGCGCTACTGAGAACTTAAGTCTTTGGTAGGATCTATAAGGGCAGTGTAGTGTCCAGCTGTAGTTTAAGATTCTCAGAACACTTTATTTCGCATAGGCATACATATTAAACTTTAGGGTCACGCTGTGTACCTCCTAATTGACCTATAATTATTTTCTGTGGTAGGTTACACTATTACCCTATAATATAGTACGTGGTCCAATTTAAAAATTCTAGTTCAATATTAAGGTCCGATACCGTGCCGTTAGTTAACATAGAAAAGTGTCTTCGAATTTCCTTGTTTCAATGCACTATTTAAAATATACATAGTGTACCCCCTAATTGACCTGTAATTATTTCCTGTGGTAGGGTACACTATTACCCTGTAATATAATACCTGGTCCAATTTAAATATTATGGGACAATATTAAGGTCTGATATTGCGCCTTGCGTTAGTTAACCATTGACAGATGTCTTTGAATTTTTAAAGCATTTTAGAGCGCTTATTTCTTCATTTTAAGCTTCTCAGAACACTTTATTTCGCATAGGCATACATAGTAAACTTTAGGGTCACGCTGCGTACCCCCTAATTGACCTATAATTATTTTCTGTGGTAGGGTACACTATCACCCTGTAATATAATACGTGGTCCAATTTAAAAATTTTGGGTCAATATTAAGGTCCGATGCCCTACCGTTAGTTAACATAGAAAAGAGTCTTCGAATTTCCTTGTTTTAATGCACTATTTAAAATATACATAGTGCATCCCCTAATTGTCCTATAATTATTTCCTGTTGTAGGGTACACTATTACCCTGTATTATAATACCTGGTCCAATTTAAATATTATGGTTCCATATTAAGGTCTGATATCGCGCCTTCCGTTAGTTAACCATTGAAAGATGTCTTTGAATTTTTAAAGCATTTTAGAACGCTTATTTCTTCATTTTAAGCTTCTCAGAACACTCTATTTCGCATAGGCATACATAGTAAACTTTAGGGTCACGCTGTGTACCCCCTAAATGACCTATTATTATTTCCTGTGGTAGGGTACACTATTACCCTGTAATATAATTCGTGGTCCAATTTAAAATGTATAGGTCAATATTAAGGTCCGATACCGTGCCGTTAGTTAACATAGAAAAGTGTCTTCGTATTTCCTTGTTTTAATGCACTATTTAAAATATACATAGTGTACCCCCTAATTGACCTATAATTATTTCCTGTGGTACGGTACTTTATTACCCTGTAATATAATACCTGGTCCAATTTAAATAATATGGGTCAATATTAAGGTCTGATATTGAGCCTTGCGTTAGTTAACCATTGAAAGATGTCTTTGAATTTTTAAAGCATTTTAGAAAGCTTATTTCTTCATTTTAAGCTTCTCAGAACACTCTATTTCGCATAGGCATACATAGTAAACTTTAGGGTCACGCTGTGTACCCCCTAAATGACCTATTATTATTTCCTGTGGTCGGGTACTCTATTACCCTGTAATATAATTCGTGGTCCAATTTAAAAAGTATAGGTCAATATAAAGGTCCGATACCGTGCCGTTAGTTAACATAGAAAAGTGTCTTCGAATTTCCTTGTTTTAATGCACTATTTAAAATATACATAGTGTACCCCCTAATTGACCTATAATTATTTCCTGTGGTAGGGTACACTATTACCCTGTAATATAATACCTGGTCCAATTTAAATATTATGGGTCAATATTAAGGTCTAAAATTGCGCCTTGCGTTAGTTAACCATTGAAAGATGTCTTTGAATTTTTAAAGCATTTTAGAACGCTTATTTCTTCATTTTAAGCTTCTCAGAACCCCTTATTTCGCATAGGCATACATAGTAAACTTTAGGGTCACGCTGTGTACCCCCTAATTGACCTATAATTATTTTCTGTGGTAGGGTACACTATCACCCTGTGATATAATACGTGGCAAAATTTAAAAATTATAGGTCAATATTAAGGTCCGATACCGTGCCGTTAGTTAACATAGAAAAGTGTCTTCGTTTTTCCTTGTTTTAATGCACTATTTAAAATATACATAGTGTACCCCCTAATTGACCTATAATTATTTCCTGTGGTAGGGTACACTATTACCCTGTAATATAATACCTGGTCCAATTTAATTGATATGGGTCAATATTAAGGTCTGATATTGCGCCTTGCGTTAGTTAACCATTGAAAGATGTCTTTGAATTTTTAAAGCATTTTAGAACGCTTATTTCTTCATTTTAAGCTTCTCAGAACACTCTATATCGCATAGGCATACAAAGTAAAATTTAGGGTCACGCTGTGTCCCCCCTAAATGACATATATTTATTTCCTGTGGTAGGGTACACTATTACCCTGTAATATAATACGTGGTCCAATTTAAAAATTATAGGTCAATATTAAGGTCTGACACCGTGTCGTTAGTTAACATTGAAAAATGTCTTTGAATTTTTAAAGCATTTTAGAACGCTTATTTCCTCATTTTAAGCTTCTCAGAACACTTTTTTTCGCATAGGCATACATTGTAAACTTTAGGGTCACGCTGTGTACCCCCTAATTGACCTATAATTATTTCCTGTGGTAGGGCACACTATAACCCTGTAATATAATACGTGGTCCAATTTATAAATTATAGGTCAATATTAAGGTCCGATACCGTGCCGTTAGTAAACATAGAAAAGTGTCTTCGAATTTCCTTGTTTTAATGCACTATTTAAAATATACATAGTGTACCCCCTAATTGACCTATAATTATTTCCTGTGGTAGGGTACACTATTACCCTGTAATATAATACCTGGTCCAATTTAAATAATATGGGTCAATATTAAGGTCTGATATTGCGCCTTGCGTTAGTTAACCATTGAAAGATGTCTTTGAATTTTTAAAGCATTTTAGAACGCCTATTTCTTCATTTTAAGCTTCTCAGAACACTCTATTTCGCATAGGCATACATAGTAAACTTTGGGGTCACGCTGTGTACCCCCTAATTGACCTATAATTATTTCCTGTGGTAGGGTACACTATTACCCTGTAATATAATACGTGGTCCAATTTAAAAATTATAGGTCAATGTTAAGGTCCGATACCGTGCCGTTAGTTAACATAGAAAAGTGTCTTCGTATTTCCTTGTTTTAATGCACTATTTAAAATATACATAGTGTACCCCCTAATTGACCTATAATTATTTCCTGTGGTAGGGTACACTATTACCCTGTAATATAATACCTGGTCAAATTTAAATATTATGGGTCAATATTAAGGTCTGATATTGCGCCTTACGTTAGTTAACCATTGAAAGATGTCTTTGAATTTTTAAAGCATTTTAGAACGCTTATTTCTTCATTTTAAGCTTCTCAGAACACTCTATATCGCATAGGCATACATAGTAAAATTTAGGGTCACGCTGTGTACCCCCTAATTGACCTATAATTATTTCCTGTGGTAGGGTACACTATAACCCTGTAATATAATACGTGGTCCAATTTATAAATTATAGGTCAATATTAAGGTCCGATACCGTGCCGTTAGTTAACATAGAAAAATGTCTTTGAATTTTTAAAGCATTTTAGAACGCTTATTTCCTCATTTTAAGCTTCTCAGAACACTTTATTTCGCATAGGCATACATTGTAAACTTTAGGGTCACGCTGTGTACCCCCTAATTGACTTATAATTATTTCCTGTGGTAGGGTACACTATAACCCTGTAATATAATACGTGGTCCAATTTATAAATTATAGGTCAATATTAAGGTCCGATACCGTGCCGTTAGTTAACATAGAAAAGTGTCTTCGAATTTCCTTGTTTTAATGCACTATTTAAAATATACATAGTGTACCCCCTAATTGACCTATCATTATTTCCTGTGGTAGGGTACACTATTACCCTGTAATATAATACCTGGTCCAATTTAAATAATATGGGTCAATATTAAGGTCTGATACCGTGCCGTTAGTTAACATTGAAAAATGTCTTTGAATTTTTAAAGCATTTTAGAACACTTATTTCCTCATTTTAAGCTTCTCAGATCACTTTATTTCGCATAGGCATACATTGTAAACTTTAGGGTCCCGCTGTGTACCCCCTAATTGACCTATAATTATTTCCTGTGGTAGGGCACACTATAACCCTGTAATATAATACGTGGTCCAATTTAAAAAGTATATGTCAATATTAAGGTCCGATACCGTGCCGTTAGTTAACATAGAAAAGTGTCTTCGTATTTCCTTGTTTTAATGCACTATTTAAAATATACATAGTGTACCCCCTAATTGACCTATAATTATTTCCTGTGGTACGGTACTTTATTACCCTGTAATATAATACCTGGTCCAATTTAAATGATGTGGGTCAATATTAAGGTCTGATATTGCGCCTTGCGTTAGTTAACCATTGAAAGATGTCTTTGAATTTTTAAAGCATTTTAGAATGCTTATTTCTTCATTTTAAGCTTCTCAGAACACTCTATATCGCATAGGCATACAAAGTAAAATTTAGGGTCACGCTGTGTCCCCCCTAAATGACATATATTTATTTCCTGTGGTAGGGTACACTATTACCCTGTAATATAATACGTGGTCCAATTTAAAAATTATAGGTCAATATTAAGGTCTGACACCGTGTCGTTAGTAAACATAGAAAAGTGTCTTCGAATTTCCTTGTTTTAATGCACTATTTAAAATATACATAGTGTACCCCCTAATTGACCTATAATTATTTCCTGTGGTAGGGTACACTATTACCCTGTAATATAATACCTGGTCCAATTTAAATAATATGGGTCAATATTAAGGTCTGATATTGCGCCTTGCGTTAGTTAACCATTGAAAGATGTCTTTGAATTTTTAAAGCATTTTAGAACGCCTATTTCTTCATTTTAAGCTTCTCAGAACACTCTATTTCGCATAGGCATACATAGTAAACTTTGGGGTCACGCTGTGTACCCCCTAATTGACCTATAATTATTTCCTGTGGTAGGGTACACTATTACCCTGTAATATAATACGTGGTCCAATTTAAAAATTATAGGTCAATGTTAAGGTCCGATACCGTGCCGTTAGTTAACATAGAAAAGTGTCTTCGTATTTCCTTGTTTTAATGCACTATTTAAAATATACATAGTGTACCCCCTAATTGACCTATAATTATTTCCTGTGGTAGGGTACACTATTACCCTGTAATATAATACCTGGTCAAATTTAAATATTATGGGTCAATATTAAGGTCTGATATTGCGCCTTACGTTAGTTAACCATTGAAAGATGTCTTTGAATTTTTAAAGCATTTTAGAACGCTTATTTCTTCATTTTAAGCTTCTCAGAACACTCTATATCGCATAGGCATACATAGTAAAATTTAGGGTCACGCTGTGTACCCCCTAATTGACCTATAATTATTTCCTGTGGTAGGGTACACTATAACCCTGTAATATAATACGTGGTCCAATTTATAAATTATAGGTCAATATTAAGGTCCGATACCGTGCCGTTAGTTAACATAGAAAAATGTCTTTGAATTTTTAAAGCATTTTAGAACGCTTATTTCCTCATTTTAAGCTTCTCAGAACACTTTATTTCGCATAGGCATACATTGTAAACTTTAGGGTCACGCTGTGTACCCCCTAATTGACTTATAATTATTTCCTGTGGTAGGGTACACTATAACCCTGTAATATAATACGTGGTCCAATTTATAAATTATAGGTCAATATTAAGGTCCGATACCGTGCCGTTAGTTAACATAGAAAAGTGTCTTCGAATTTCCTTGTTTTAATGCACTATTTAAAATATACATAGTGTACCCCCTAATTGACCTATCATTATTTCCTGTGGTAGGGTACACTATTACCCTGTAATATAATACCTGGTCCAATTTAAATAATATGGGTCAATATTAAGGTCTGATACCGTGCCGTTAGTTAACATTGAAAAATGTCTTTGAATTTTTAAAGCATTTTAGAACACTTATTTCCTCATTTTAAGCTTCTCAGATCACTTTATTTCGCATAGGCATACATTGTAAACTTTAGGGTCCCGCTGTGTACCCCCTAATTGACCTATAATTATTTCCTGTGGTAGGGCACACTATAACCCTGTAATATAATACGTGGTCCAATTTAAAAAGTATATGTCAATATTAAGGTCCGATACCGTGCCGTTAGTTAACATAGAAAAGTGTCTTCGTATTTCCTTGTTTTAATGCACTATTTAAAATATACATAGTGTACCCCCTAATTGACCTATAATTATTTCCTGTGGTACGGTACTTTATTACCCTGTAATATAATACCTGGTCCAATTTAAATGATGTGGGTCAATATTAAGGTCTGATATTGCGCCTTGCGTTAGTTAACCATTGAAAGATGTCTTTGAATTTTTAAAGCATTTTAGAATGCTTATTTCTTCATTTTAAGCTTCTCAGAACACTCTATATCGCATAGGCATACAAAGTAAAATTTAGGGTCACGCTGTGTCCCCCCTAAATGACATATATTTATTTCCTGTGGTAGGGTACACTATTACCCTGTAATATAATACGTGGTCCAATTTAAAAATTATAGGTCAATATTAAGGTCTGACACCGTGTCGTTAGTTAACATTGAAAAATGTCTTTGAATTTTTAAAGCATTTTAGAACGCTTATTTCCTCATTTTAAGCTTCTCAGAACACTTTTTTTCGCATAGGCATACATTGTAAACTTTAGGGTCACGCTGTGTACCCCCTAATTGACCTATAATTATTTCCTGTGGTAGGGCACACTATAACCCTGTAATATAATACGTGGTCCAATTTATAAATTATAGGTCAATATTAAGGTCCGATACCGTGCCGTTAGTAAACATAGAAAAGTGTCTTCGAATTTCCTTGTTTTAATGCACTATTTAAAATATACATAGTGTACCCCCTGATTGACCTATAATTATTTCCTGTGGTAGGGTACACTATTACCCTGTAATATAATACCTGGTCCAATTTAAATAATATGGGTCAATATTAAGGTCTGATATTGCGCCTTGCGTTAGTTAACCATTGAAAGATGTCTTTGAATTTTTAAAGCATTTTAGAACGCCTATTTCTTCATTTTAAGCTTCTCAGAACACTCTATTTCGCATAGGCATACATAGTAAACTTTGGGGTCACGCTGTGTACCCCCTAATTGACCTATAATTATTTCCTGTGGTAGGGTACACTATTACCCTGTAATATAATACGTGGTCCAATTTAAAAATTATAGGTCAATGTTAAGGTCCGATACCGTGCCGTTAGTTAACATAGAAAAGTGTCTTCGTATTTCCTTGTTTTAATGCACTATTTAAAATATACATAGTGTACCCCCTAATTGACCTATAATTATTTCCTGTGGTAGGGTACACTATTACCCTGTAATATAATACCTGGTCAAATTTAAATATTATGGGTCAATATTAAGGTCTGATATTGCGCCTTACGTTAGTTAACCATTGAAAGATGTCTTTGAATTTTTAAAGCATTTTAGAACGCTTATTTCTTCATTTTAAGCTTCTCAGAACACTCTATATCGCATAGGCATACATAGTAAAATTTAGGGTCACGCTGTGTACCCCCTAATTGACCTATAATTATTTCCTGTGGTAGGGTACACTATAACCCTGTAATATAATACGTGGTCCAATTTATAAATTATAGGTCAATATTAAGGTCCGATACCGTGCCGTTAGTTAACATAGAAAAATGTCTTTGAATTTTTAAAGCATTTTAGAACGCTTATTTCCTCATTTTAAGCTTCTCAGAACACTTTATTTCGCATAGGCATACATTGTAAACTTTAGGGTCACGCTGTGTACCCCCTAATTGACTTATAATTATTTCCTGTGGTAGGGTACACTATAACCCTGTAATATAATACGTGGTCCAATTTATAAATTATAGGTCAATATTAAGGTCCGATACCGTGCCGTTAGTTAACATAGAAAAGTGTCTTCGAATTTCCTTGTTTTAATGCACTATTTAAAATATACATAGTGTACCCCCTAATTGACCTATCATTATTTCCTGTGGTAGGGTACACTATTACCCTGTAATATAATACCTGGTCCAATTTAAATAATATGGGTCAATATTAAGGTCTGATACCGTGCCGTTAGTTAACATTGAAAAATGTCTTTGAATTTTTAAAGCATTTTAGAACACTTATTTCCTCATTTTAAGCTTCTCAGATCACTTTATTTCGCATAGGCATACATTGTAAACTTTAGGGTCCCGCTGTGTACCCCCTAATTGACCTATAATTATTTCCTGTGGTAGGGCACACTATAACCCTGTAATATAATACGTGGTCCAATTTAAAAAGTATATGTCAATATTAAGGTCCGATACCGTGCCGTTAGTTAACATAGAAAAGTGTCTTCGTATTTCCTTGTTTTAATGCACTATTTAAAATATACATAGTGTACCCCCTAATTGACCTATAATTATTTCCTGTGGTACGGTACTTTATTACCCTGTAATATAATACCTGGTCCAATTTAAATGATATGGGTCAATATTAAGGTCTGATATTGCGCCTTGCGTTAGTTAACCATTGAAAGATGTCTTTGAATTTTTAAAGCATTTTAGAACGCTTATTTCTTCATTTTAAGCTTCTCAGAACACTCTATATCGCATAGGCATACAAAGTAAAATTTAGGGTCACGCTGTGTCCCCCCTAAATGACATATATTTATTTCCTGTGGTAGGGTACACTATTACCCTGTAATATAATACGTGGTCCAATTTAAAAATTATAGGTCAATATTAAGGTCTGACACCGTGTCGTTAGTTAACATTGAAAAATGTCTTTGAATTTTTAAAGCATTTTAGAACGCTTATTTCCTCATTTTAAGCTTCTCAGAACACTTTTTTTCGCATAGGCATACATTGTAAACTTTAGGGTCACGCTGTGTACCCCCTAATTGACCTATAATTATTTCCTGTGGTAGGGCACACTATAACCCTGTAATATAATACGTGGTCCAATTTATAAATTATAGGTCAATATTAAGGTCCGATACCGTGCCGTTAGTAAACATAGAAAAGTGTCTTCGAATTTCCTTGTTTTAATGCACTATTTAAAATATACATAGTGTACCCCCTAATTGACCTATAATTATTTCCTGTGGTAGGGTACACTATTACCCTGTAATATAATACCTGGTCCAATTTAAATAATATGGGTCAATATTAAGGTCTGATATTGCGCCTTGCGTTAGTTAACCATTGAAAGATGTCTTTGAATTTTTAAAGCATTTTAGAACGCCTATTTCTTCATTTTAAGCTTCTCAGAACACTCTATTTCGCATAGGCATACATAGTAAAGTTTGGGGTCACGCTGTGTACCCCCTAATTGACCTATAATTATTTCCTGTGGTAGGGTACACTATTACCCTGTAATATAATACGTGGTCCAATTTAAAAATTATAGGTCAATGTTAAGGTCCGATACCGTGCCGTTAGTTAACATAGAAAAGTGTCTTCGTATTTCCTTGTTTTAATGCACTATTTAAAATATACATAGTGTACCCCCTAATTGACCTATAATTATTTCCTGTGGTAGGGTACACTATTACCCTGTAATATAATACCTGGTCAAATTTAAATATTATGGGTCAATATTAAGGTCTGATATTGCGCCTTACGTTAGTTAACCATTGAAAGATGTCTTTGAATTTTTAAAGCATTTTAGAACGCTTATTTCTTCATTTTAAGCTTCTCAGAACACTCTATATCGCATAGGCATACATAGTAAAATTTAGGGTCACGCTGTGTACCCCCTAATTGACCTATAATTATTTCCTGTGGTAGGGTACACTATAACCCTGTAATATAATACGTGGTCCAATTTATAAATTATAGGTCAATATTAAGGTCCGATACCGTGCCGTTAGTTAACATAGAAAAATGTCTTTGAATTTTTAAAGCATTTTAGAACGCTTATTTCCTCATTTTAAGCTTCTCAGAACACTTTATTTCGCATAGGCATACATTGTAAACTTTAGGGTCACGCTGTGTACCCCCTAATTGACTTATAATTATTTCCTGTGGTAGGGTACACTATAACCCTGTAATATAATACGTGGTCCAATTTATAAATTATAGGTCAATATTAAGGTCCGATACCGTGCCGTTAGTTAACATAGAAAAGTGTCTTCGAATTTCCTTGTTTTAATGCACTATTTAAAATATACATAGTGTACCCCCTAATTGACCTATCATTATTTCCTGTGGTAGGGTACACTATTACCCTGTAATATAATACCTGGTCCAATTTAAATAATATGGGTCAATATTAAGGTCTGATACCGTGCCGTTAGTTAACATTGAAAAATGTCTTTGAATTTTTAAAGCATTTTAGAACACTTATTTCCTCATTTTAAGCTTCTCAGATCACTTTATTTCGCATAGGCATACATTGTAAACTTTAGGGTCCCGCTGTGTACCCCCTAATTGACCTATAATTATTTCCTGTGGTAGGGCACACTATAACCCTGTAATATAATACGTGGTCCAATTTAAAAAGTATATGTCAATATTAAGGTCCGATACCGTGCCGTTAGTTAACATAGAAAAGTGTCTTCGTATTTCCTTGTTTTAATGCACTATTTAAAATATACATAGTGTACCCCCTAATTGACCTATAATTATTTCCTGTGGTACGGTACTTTATTACCCTGTAATATAATACCTGGTCCAATTTAAATGATATGGGTCAATATTAAGGTCTGATATTGCGCCTTGCGTTAGTTAACCATTGAAAGATGTCTTTGAATTTTTAAAGCATTTTAGAACGCTTATTTCTTCATTTTAAGCTTCTCAGAACACTCTATATCGCATAGGCATACAAAGTAAAATTTAGGGTCACGCTGTGTCCCCCCTAAATGACATATATTTATTTCCTGTGGTAGGGTACACTATTACCCTGTAATATAATACGTGGTCCAATTTAAAAATTATAGGTCAATATTAAGGTCTGACACCGTGTCGTTAGTTAACATTGAAAAATGTCTTTGAATTTTTAAAGCATTTTAGAACGCTTATTTCCTCATTTTAAGCTTCTCAGAACACTTTTTTTCGCATAGGCATACATTGTAAACTTTAGGGTCACGCTGTGTACCCCCTAATTGACCTATAATTATTTCCTGTGGTAGGGCACACTATAACCCTGTAATATAATACGTGGTCCAATTTATAAATTATAGGTCAATATTAAGGTCCGATACCGTGCCGTTAGTAAACATAGAAAAGTGTCTTCGAATTTCCTTGTTTTAATGCACTATTTAAAATATACATAGTGTACCCCCTAATTGACCTATAATTATTTCCTGTGGTAGGGTACACTATTACCCTGTAATATAATACCTGGTCCAATTTAAATAATATGGGTCAATATTAAGGTCTGATATTGCGCCTTGCGTTAGTTAACCATTGAAAGATGTCTTTGAATTTTTAAAGCATTTTAGAACGCCTATTTCTTCATTTTAAGCTTCTCAGAACACTCTATTTCGCATAGGCATACATAGTAAACTTTGGGGTCACGCTGTGTACCCCCTAATTGACCTATAATTATTTCCTGTGGTAGGGTACACTATTACCCTGTAATATAATACGTGGTCCAATTTAAAAATTATAGGTCAATGTTAAGGTCCGATACCGTGCCGTTAGTTAACATAGAAAAGTGTCTTCGTATTTCCTTGTTTTAATGCACTATTTAAAATATACATAGTGTACCCCCTAATTGACCTATAATTATTTCCTGTGGTAGGGTACACTATTACCCTGTAATATAATACCTGGTCAAATTTAAATATTATGGGTCAATATTAAGGTCTGATATTGCGCCTTACGTTAGTTAACCATTGAAAGATGTCTTTGAATTTTTAAAGCATTTTAGAAAGCTTATTTCTTCATTTTAAGCTTCTCAGAACACTCTATATCGCATAGGCATACATAGTAAAATTTAGGGTCACGCTGTGTACCCCCTAATTGACCTATAATTATTTCCTGTGGTAGGGTACACTATAACCCTGTAATATAATACGTGGTCCAATTTATAAATTATAGGTCAATATTAAGGTCCGATACCGTGCCGTTAGTTAACATAGAAAAATGTCTTTGAATTTTTAAAGCATTTTAGAACGCTTATTTCCTCATTTTAAGCTTCTCAGAACACTTTATTTCGCATAGGCATACATTGTAAACTTTAGGGTCACGCTGTGTACCCCCTAATTGACCTATAATTATTTCCTGTGGTAGGGTACACTATAACCCTGTAATATAATACGTGGACCAATTTATAAATTATAGGTCAATATTAAGGTCCGATACCGTGCCGTTAGTTAACATAGAAAAGTGTCTTCGAATTTCCTTGTTTTAATGCACTATTTAAAATATACATAGTGTACCCCCTAATTGACCTATCATTATTTCCTGTGGTAGGGTACACTATTACCCTGTAATATAATACCTGGTCCAATTTAAATAATATGGGTCAATATTAAGGTCTGATACCGTGCCGTTAGTTAACATTGAAAAATGTTTTTGAATTTTTAAAGCATTTTAGAACACTTATTTCCTCATTTTAAGCTTCTCAGATCACTTTATTTCGCATAGGCATACATTGTAAACTTTAGGGTCCCGCTGTGTACCCCCTAATTGACCTATAATTATTTCCTGTGGTAGGGCACACTATAACCCTGTAATATAATACGTGGTCCAATTTAAAAAGTATATGTCAATATTAAGGTCCGATACCGTGCCGTTAGTTAACATAGAAAAGTGTCTTCGTATTTCCTTGTTTTAATGCACTATTTTAAATATACATAGTGTACCCCCTAATTGACCTATAATTATTTCCTGTTGTAGGGTACACTATTACCCTGTAATATAATACCTGGTCCAATTTAAATATTATGGTTCCATATTAAGGTCTGATATCGCGCCTTGCGTTAGTTAACCATTGAAAGATGTCTTTGAATTTTTAAAGCATTTTAGAACGCTTATTTCTTCATTTTAAGCTTCTCAGAACCCCTTATTTCGCATAGGCATACATAGTAAACTTTAGGGTCACGCTGTGTACCCCCTAATTGACCTATAATTATTTTCTGTGGTAGGGTACACTATCACCCTGTGATATAATACGTGGTCCAATTTAAAAATTATAGGTCAATATTAAGGTCCGATACCGTGCCGTTAGTTAACATAGAAAAGTGTGTTCGTTTTTCCTTGTTTTAATGCACTATTTAAAATATACATAGTGTACCCCCTAATTGACCTATAATTATTTCCTGTGGTAGGGTACACTATTACCCTGTAATATAATACCTGGTCCAATTTAAATGATATGGGTCAATATTAAGGTCTGATATTGCGCCTTGCGTTAGTTAACCATTGAAAGATGTCTTTGAATTTTTAAAGCATTTTAGAACGCTTATTTCTTCATTTTAAGCTTCTCAGAACACTCTATATCGCATAGGCATACATAGTAAAATTTAGGGTCACGCTGTGTCCCCCCTAAATGACATATATTTATTTCCTGTGGTAGGGTACACTATTACCCTGTAATATAATACGTGGTCCAATTTAAAAATTATAGGTCAATATTAAGGTCTGACACCGTGCCGTTAGTTAACATTGAAAAATGTCTTTGAATTTTTAAAGCATTTTAGAACGCTTATTTCCTCATTTTAAGCTTCTCAGAACACTTTTTTTCGCATAGGCATACATTGTAAACTTTAGGGTCACGCTGTGTACCCCCTAATTGACCTATAATTATTTCCTGTGGTAGGGCACACTATAACCCTGTAATATAATACGTGGTCCAATTTATAAATTATAGGTCAATATTAAGGTCCGATACCGTGCCGTTAGTAAACATAGAAAAGTGTCTTCGAATTTCCTTGTTTTAATGCACTATTTAAAATATACATAGTGTACCCCCTAATTGACCTATAATTATTTCCTGTGGTAGGGTACACTATTACCCTGTAATATAATACCTGGTCCAATTTAAATAATATGGGTCAATATTAAGGTCTGATATTGCGCCTTGCGTTAGTTAACCATTGAAAGATGTCTTTGAATTTTTAAAGCATTTTAGAACGCCTATTTCTTCATTTTAAGCTTCTCAGAACACTCTATTTCGCATAGGCATACATAGTAAACTTTGGGGTCACGCTGTGTACCCCCTAATTGACCTATAATTATTTCCTGTGGTAGGGTACACTATTACCCTGTAATATAATACGTGGTCCAATTTAAAAATTATAGGTCAATGTTAAGGTCCGATACCGTGCCGTTAGTTAACATAGAAAAGTGTCTTCGTATTTCCTTGTTTTAATGCACTATTTAAAATATACATAGTGTACCCCCTAATTGACCTATAATTATTTCCTGTGGTAGGGTACACTATTACCCTGTAATATAATACCTGATCAAATTTAAATATTATGGGTCAATATTAAGGTCTGATATTGCGCCTTGCGTTAGTTAACCATTGAAAGATGTCTTTGAATTTTTAAAGCATTTTAGAACGCTTATTTCTTCATTTTAAGCTTCTCAGAACACTCTATATCGCATAGGCATACATAGTAAAATTTAGGGTCACGCTGTGTCCCCCCTAAATGACATATATTTATTTCCTGTGGTAGGGTACACTATTACCCTGTAATATAATACGTGGTCCAATTTAAAAATTATAGGTCAATATTAAGGTCTGACACCGTGCCGTTAGTTAACATAGAAAAATGTCTTTGAATTTTTAAAGCATTTTAGAACGCTTATTTCCTCATTTTAAGCTTCTCAGAACACTTTATTTCGCATAGGCATACATTGTAAACTTTAGGGTCACGCTGTGTACCCCCTAATTGACCTATAATTATTTCCTGTGGTAGGGTACACTATAACCCTGTAATATAATACGTGGTCCAATTTATAAATTATAGGTCAATATTAAGGTCCGATACCGTGCCGTTAGTTAACATAGAAAAGTGTCTTCGAATTTCCTTGTTTTAATGCACTATTTAAAATATACATAGTGTACCCCCTAATTGACCTATCATTATTTCCTGTGGTAGGGTACACTATTACCCTGTAATATAATACCTGGTCCAATTTAAATAATATGGGTCAATATTAAGGTCTGATACCGTGCCGTTAGTTAACATTGAAAAATGTCTTTGAATTTTTAAAGCATTTTAGAACGCTTATTTCCTCATTTTAAGCTTCTCAGAACACTTTATTTCGCATAGGCATACATTGTAAACTTTAGGGTCCCGCTGTTACCCCCTAATTGACCTATAATTATTTCCTGTGGTAGGGCACACTATAACCCTGTAATATAATACGTGATCCAATTTAAAAATTTTAGGTCAATATTAAGGTCCGATACCCTACCGTTAGTTAACATAGAAAAGAGTCTTCGTATTTCCTTGTTTTAATGCACTATTTTAAATATACATAGTGTACCCCCTAATTGACCTATAATTATTTCCTGTTGTAGGGTACACTATTACCCTGTAATATAATACCTGGTCCAATTTAAATAATATGGGTCAATATTAAGGTCTGATATTGCGCCTTGCGTTAGTTAACCATTGAAAGATGTCTTTGAATTTTTAAAGCATTTTAGAAAGCTTATTTCTTCATTTTAAGCTTCTCAGAACACTCTATTTCGCATAGGCATACATAGTAAACTTTGGGGTCACGCTGTGTACCCCCTAATTAACCTATAATTATTTCCTGTGGTAGGGTGCACTATTACCCTGTAATATAATACGTGGTCCAATTTAAAAATTTTAGGTCAATATTAAGGTCCGATACCCTACCGTTAGTTAACATAGAAAAGAGTCTTCGTATTTCCTTGTTTTAATGCACTATTTAAAATATACATAGTGAACCCCCTAATTGACCTATAATTATTTCCTGTTGTAGGGTACACTATTACCCTGTAATATAATACCTGGTCCAATTTAAATATTATGGTTCCATATTAAGGTCTGATATCGCGCCTTGCGTTAGTTAACCATTGAAAGATGTCTTTGAATTTTTAAAGCATTATAGAACGCTTATTTCTTCATTTTAAGCTTCTCAGAACCCCTTATTTCGCATAGGCATACATAGTAAACTTTAGGGTCACGCTGTGTACCCCCTAATTGACCTATAATTATTTTCTGTGGTAGGGTACACTATCACCCTGTGATATAATACGTGGTCCAATTTAAAAATTATAGGTCAATATTAAGGTCCGATACCGTGCCGTTAGTTAACATAGAAAAGTGTCTTCGTTTTTCCTTGTTTTAATGCACTATTTAAAATATACATAGTGTACCCCCTAATTGACCTATAATTATTTCCTGTGGTAGGGTACACTATTACCCTGTAATATAATACCTGGTCCAATTTAAATGATATGGGTCAATATTAAGGTCTGATATTGCGCCTTGCGTTAGTTAACCATTGAAAGATGTCTTTGAATTTTTAAAGCATTTTAGAACGCTTATTTCTTCATTTTAAGCTTCTCAGAACACTTTATATCGCATAGGCATACATAGTAAAATTTAGGGTCACGCTGTGTCCCCCCTAAATGACATATATTTATTTCCTGTGGTAGGGTACACTATTACCCTGTAATATAATACGTGGTCCAATTTAAATAATATGGGTCAATATTAAGGTCTGATACCGTGCCGTTAGTTAACAATGAAAAATGTCTTTGAATTTTTAAAGCAATTTAGAACGCTTATTTCCTCATTTTAAGCTTCTCAGAACACTTTATTTCGCATAGGCATACATAGTAAACTTTAGGGTCCCGCTGTGTACCCCCTAATTGACCTATAAGTATTTTCTGTTTTAGGGTACACTATCACCCTGTAATATAATACGTGGAGCAATTTAAAAATTATAGGTCAATATTAAGGTCCGATACCGTGCCGTTAGTTAACATAGAAAAGTGTCTTCGTATTTCCCTGTTTTAATGCACTATTTAAAATATACAT